>NW_015117557.1:0-2337 GCF_001443285.1 Poecilia latipinna
GCTGACAAACACTCTCGGTCTATCTGTAAACTGCCAGGCAGTAGGACGGATCGACTGTCTCTGTCTTCATGGTTGTTCTTTGGTTTTCGATGGATCTATCTCTTCTCTAAAGCGAACAGAAGCGTAGTGAAAGCTGATTTCTAATGTCGGCAGTGTGACGTAAAAGCAGCTAACAACTTTTAGCTTTAGTTTGACTCCTCGACTGTCTGTAACAAGCGCAAAGACCGAAGCAGAAATAATTTGTCAGTCTGTTGGTTTGGAGTTGGTATGTGGCTTTAGAGAGCAGCAGCAACGTTATGGAGACACCTGAACACATCAGTTGACAAAACAACAAAGCTTTGAGGCTGATGAAGAAGAAAACTAACCGAGTAAGTTTATTATATTTTATCGTGGATCCGTTTGTGTATAATTTAGAGTTAGTTGGATAAAGCATTTTACGTAAATGCACGTTTCTTGTGAATAAATGTAAAACGCAACAATTAAATTCTAAAGTTGTAAGAAAAGTTATTGCTAAAGAAGCTGATTGTTCAGTGTGTTGTATCAATGCATATTTATCAAAAGTTGAGTTGCAGGAAAAGCTGTGCTAATAAAGGAGCAACAGTGATAACTGAAGTCTTGAGAGAATTGTCAAAGAGAAAAAACCCCTCAAATTTCAAGTCAATTCACAGGGATGAAGGAGTGAACTGATGCTGGATTCAGAGCAGACTCAGTTCACTCCTTCACTCAGGATTCACCAGAGACAATCCTAGATACAAACATCTTACCTGGAGAGAAGAACTGGATCGTTGCTCAGTGGGTCAAAGTTCTGCTTTCAGATGAAAGTAAAGTTTATATTTCATTCAGAAATGAAGGATCCAGAAGTTTGGAGGAAGAAAGAAGAGAACCAGAAACCATGTTGATTAAAGTCCAGAGTGAAACTGATTGGATAGAAATTAACAGATTTTTCAGAAACCTGATATCTGTTTAGGATATTTATGTTTTTATTGATCTTTACAACTTTCTAATTGTAGACAACCATCAAAATTACAAGAATTCTTAAACTAGTGTCTTAAAGTATCTTTGTAGTGGATATAAATGAGTTTAACTTTCTGAAATGAGAAAAACATTGAACATACTGAGACCAGACTTTTACTCAGAAAATGTTTTATAATTAAAGTTTCAGCAGCTGCAGAGAATTAAAACATGTCCTGTCTAAACAGTCTTTATTCTGCTCCATGAGTTCAGTTGTTCCTTGTATACTGAGTGATGTTCCTGACGTTCTGCTGCCTCTCCTCCTCCTCTTCCTCTCTCAGGATGAAGATGATCTCCCTGCTGCTCCTCATCCTCAGCTCATGTCTCTGTGGCCAGTCTCCATCTTGTCTTTGTGACAGAAAGCTCTCTAGATGGAGCTGAAAGACTCCCATGTTCCAGTTCTCAGTGTGTCTGCTCCTCTCTTTCCCTCTCTGTCTCCTCAGCAGCAACATTTGTAGTGAATGTGACCCAGAGCAGCTATGAGGCAGAGGAGAACCACAGCATCACTCTGGAGTGGACCTTCACCACCAGGACTCAGGGATCCGACAGGGAACTGTTCATCTACTGTGATTTCATAACATCAGTAAAGAGCAGGATAATATATGTTAATCATGAAGGTGTTGAGATTCCAGAGTCTCAGGATGATCAGTTTTCAGGACGAGTCCAGAGTGACAAAGACGTCCTCAGAGAAGGACGAATCAGACTCCATGTGTCCAGACTGAGGACTGAAGACTCTGGTCTGTATCTGTGTGAAGTGAAAACTGAAGATGGATTCAACTCTGGAAGATGTCGACTCAACGTTACTGGTGAGAAGAAATAATTTTCTCTGCTTGTTCAAATCTTGATTCCTATATTGATTAACATCTTCATCTTCATCATGAATCCTCCTGGATCTCAGTTTTCATCAAATATTAATAAATACTTCTGGTTTCCCTCCCAACAGCTGCTGATCAGATCCAAACTCAGAGACCAACTTTGACTCCAGAACCAGAGAGAGGAGGAAGAATCTGCCTCATTATCGCTGTTGGACTGACAGCAGCAGTTCTGATTGGTCTTTTTTGTAGTTTTTTAGCAAAACATTTTCTTCCAGTTTATTGTAGTGATGATAAAGAGACAAAAAAGTTCAGAAGTCTTCTCAGTAGAAACAATCTGATCAAAAGATACAAAATGTAGATCTGTAGCATCAACACAACAAACTGGTTTATTTGGTCGATTATTGTCACCAGCTGAAGGATTTTAAAACTGATACGTTATATAAATGATCTGTATTATATATAATTTAAGATTATAATTCATTTCAAGTTCAGTGTTTCAGGTTTTATCTGA
>NW_015117557.1:8020-13779 GCF_001443285.1 Poecilia latipinna
CAAATGTTGCTGCTGAGGAGACAGAGAGGGAAAGAGAGGAGCAGACACACTGAGAACTGGAACATGGGAGTCTTTCAGCTCCATCTAGAGAGCTTTCTGTCACAAAGACAAGATGGAGACTGACCACAGAGACATGAGCTGAGGATGAGGAGCAGCAGGGAGATCATCTTCATCCTGAGAGAGGAAGAGGAGGAGGAGAGGCAGCAGGACATCAGGAACAACATGAGGAGCAACTGGACGTATTTGCCTTAAATAAGGCAAATACGTCCTTATTTAAGTAAAACCTTATTTACAACATAAGGTTGTAAAATAAGTGAAATTATTTTTGTTATATTTCATGAGGAGAAAAACATCAGTGAGTGAAATCTGGAAATAGTTTGCTGAGTTTTTTCTGAGATTCATTTAAATTTCTTACGTATTTTTCACACTTTTCAAATAAAATGGAACATCAATTTGTCCAAAAGGTTTAATAAATTATTTACAAATAAACAATAATACATCTTTTAAATAATAGTAATCCAGATAAACCATGAAGTAAATAAAGGAAAGTAGAAATCATCTTCCTGATCCTGCATAAATCTCCTCAGTCGACCAGCTGGAGTCTTTAGGAGGCAGAAATGTTTCTTCTACTTTCACATGATTCTTTTAGTCCAGAACCTAAAGTTTTAATCTCATTCTCACTGGTTAATGGCTGCTTTTCATTTTAAGGAGAGTTTAAACCAGTTTCCAGTATTTCTGATTTCTCCATAATCTGGTCAAATTTGTCCATAACTTCTATTAATCTCTGACTTTTAAATCTGGCTCTAATGTCTGATTTATCCAGGTACCAGTTCCTGCCTGGTCTCTCAGTTGTGACTTAAATTAACAAAATGTGATGATGAGACTTTGAGAACTTTTGTCTGATAAAAAATATTTATTCAAGTCACACAAGCTCCTTTCAACAACAGACTATAAGAAAAATGTAGAACTTTAACTCATCCGTTATAAAAGTTGATATTAAGAAGAAGGCTTCAAATTACAGAAAACATCCCATAATAGACACAGAATGGACGAAATGGTTGATGAGAAAAATGGTCACAATGTAACACATGAAAGTGTCACATTGATAATATCAGAATATTAATATTTTATGCTAAGCTGTTATTCTAAATTCAATAAATGTATTTCTGGTAGATTTAGGTTTTTACCGTTGTAACAGGGATGACGTAATCAGACAAAATGTTAACTTTTAACGTCTCAAAAAACCGAAAGTCACTAAAAATAGTTTTAGCGGCCCAAACGGAGCAACAACCAGTCAGGATATTTGTTGGGTTTCGACTTCACTCTGAGCCACAAACGGTGAAATCGGACAACAAACCAGAACAAACCGACTGACCTGATCTGCTGGATCGGTGGATAAAACTTGAAGTTATGAGTTTTGCTGGTTAAGAAGCAGCACAGGAAAAAACGACCGATACAAATACTGGGAGGTAACGGCATGTCGTTCACTTCTGCGTCTGAGGCCGAGAAAGTGAAACTTGGACAAACCGGGCTGCCATACTTCCTCCCCATTGGCTCCTCTTCCTCTCCATTGGCTCCTCTTCCTCTCCATCCGCTCCTCTTCCTCTCCATCGGCTCCTCTTCCTCTCCATCGGCTCCTCTTCCTCTCCATCGGTTCCTCTTCCTCTCCATTGGCTCCGGTTTTATGGGCGGGCATTTCCTGTTAGCAGAGACAGCTGTACAAGCCCTCAAAGCTGCTTTGATGGCTTTTCACACTTTTCAAATAAAATGCAACATTTTTGTTCACAGCTGCTCTATTTGGAGGTTTATGTCACAAAGAATATAAATCTAAAACATTCACATTTTTCTCCTTACAGACATTATAGTTTGTGAAGCACATGACTCGAATAAAATAGAAAACTAATGGTGCACAAGACAAGTATTTAAATATTTCAGGATTGATAGAAATGAGTTTTTATTCAAGAGTTTTAATTACTTATTAATTTCCATTTTTTAACTTATAGAGATCGACTGAGGTTCAGGATTCACACAGTCACATTAGGAACTCTGATTTTCTCGTAATCATGTGAATTTTGAAATCTGTAATATGACATTTATTATCTGTGTCATTGTGGCTCTTGTCTGTTTACTGTATGGTTTTACTAATAATCCAGATTATTTTTAATGTTATAAATGACCTTATAGCATATATCTAAATACATATACATATATAGACTGACCTGATTTTCATTATAAATGCAAATGTTTAGTAAACTGAATATCATTAAATAAAAATAACAGGTTCTGGGTTCGATTCCTGGGGTCTTTCTGCATGAAGTTTGCTTGTTCTCCCTGTTCATGGTGGGTTCTCTCTGGGTACTCCGGCTTCCTCACACAGTCCAGAAACATGACTCTAAATTCTCCTTAGGTGTTGTCGAGAAAAGTCAAGCTCAGCCCACTTCCCCATGCTGGAGATTTTAGTTTAATAATAACAATAAATAAAGTTATCTTTAAAACTGATTACACAGGTGACATCAAGACCCAACAGTAGAGTCAGACGGTAATAAAATTAATCTGGTTGTGTGTGTTGTTATGGTGTCCTGCAAACTTTGCTTTAATTCTACTTTTTTATATTTAATCATAGAAAAAACATAATCAGGCAGAAAGAGAGTCATGGAACAGGAAGAGCAGGTTTCCTGAAAAAAAGAGGAAGTTTCCAGCCTGCAGTGAATAAAAATAGTTCAGACTGCTCATTTCGGAGCACTAAAGGTTTAAGGAATAAAATCTAAACATTTTGAGTAATTGGATAAAATACTTAAATTAATAATGATAACTTATGATTAAGCCGATAATTAATATTGGTTGATGTTGGTTTGATTATAACAATATTTAACACTTACTCTTAAACTTATGGAAGTACTTACAGGTGAAAGAAGTAACTGTAACATGGTATCAAATAATTAGAATAATGGATTTTTCTTGGTTTCTTTTCAGAAATGTCTGTAATAACACATGATTATAATAAGAGTAACTAATAAGTAATGGTTATTATATTATAAGTGAATGCTAAATCAGAGAAACTAAAAGGTTATAAATGTGATTTTGACATTGAACTTGAAATGTGGTGAAATGTTTAAATGTAACTAAAGCTCACTGATGTTGTGTTGGAGGTAGATGGTAGGTGATAGATCAGGGGAAAAGTGGAAACGAAAGGAGAGCAGAGGTGACCAAGACATTAGGTCATTAGAACAGACATCATGTCACCAAGACGGTGATGGATATGAGATCATCTGTCCAAGCAGTCAGTACAGAAGAAGCAGGAAGTGAGATTTTTGAGATGCATGAAGGAAACAGGTGCAGAGGGCAAACAGAGAACTTCAGAAAGTACAGTTCTAAAAAACAAGGGAGTTCATCTGAAGGTTGAGGCCAACCAAGACGCAGATGTGTGGGCTGCTGACACGTACACGACCAAAAAGAGGAATTGAAAGAGTTGAGCGGCTGCTGATAAGAATAAAAAGACACCAGACAGAAGGTTTGAGGTTCTTTGTTCCGCAGCGTTCGAGTCAAGCACACATGGAGATGCAGAATCAACGGAGGGCTGCGTGATGATACCCCGGGACGACTACGCGCTGCACAAGAAAGGAACAAGATCCGTTTACCCACAACCCGGGATTCTGATTCGACTGCGGCCCCACACTCAACCCAAAGGATTACAACGATGCTGCAGTGGACATGGGGAATAGACAAAGATCTTTTGTGGATTAAGAACTGAGTTCGTTGAGGATTCTCACCAGTTCAACTTTGGATCTATTCTAAAAGGATTCTGCCAAGACAAAGACAAGACTCCATCCATGGACGTTAAAGTTTTCTGCTGCCAAGATCGTCTCTGCATCTGGGTTTGAGTAATACTGCCTCCCCCAAAGCCTCTATTTAGATTAGGACACAGTGTAGGGTTAGAAGTAGGAGTAATCTCTAAAAGTTCTTAAAAGTATTAATTTCTTAATTTTTTATTGATAAGCTGTATGTCATTTTCCCTTGCTAATAAGCTTGCTAATAAAAATATTAAAGTCTAATTGATGCTGTGGACAGTTAAATTATTTGAGTCAACTAGATTTAATTCTTCTGATTAATGTGAAATCAATGTTAATGGTCCTAGTAAATTCGGTGGTTTCGTACGTTCTTTAGTTCAGATAAATAATGACCCTGGGACTTATTCCTAGTTGCTAAAATTATCTAAGCTGGTAAGAAGTGCACGTTAATACAGAGGGAAGAGCTACCGTGAACAGACGTGGTTTATGAGCTCGGACACCGGCGGGGCTACTCTGATGTCTGAATCATAGACTGAAGCGGGTCATAACGTCTGGATGAAGGTAGTTAGAGCTTAGATGAATCTTTCTCGCGCCCAGCTTAAACAAAAGTTATCTACATTCTTATTTGCGGTAATACCCAGGAATTAGAGGCTTTTCGCACTCGTGAGATGGAGAGCTGGTCAGTAGTCAGTCCGCTGGAGTTTGGGAGGAGTTAGGGGCGTGGCTGAATACTGTGGATTAACAAACTAGACAAATTCACACAGACAGATGTTTACAATCAGTTTATTGATTTACTGACATCAAAGTTACAGGGAAAACTTGAAGGAAATATTTTCAATTTGGGAATGTTTCTTTGAATTTACCATAAAGATCAGAAATCTAAACTTTGTGTGTTTGCAAAAACATGAATATGATGAAGAAGTTTTCTGCTAATGTATAAAATGTAACATGAGAGTAAATTACAGAAAGAGAAAATGTTTTATTCATTATGAGAGTAAAGTTGCTGGTTTGATGCTCAGACTGTCTGTCACATCAGTGATCAATAAAGTTTGTTGAAAGAATCTGGAGAATTAAAGTTCATGTATTGAACCACCAACAGATTATATAGAAAAATGAAACCAATAAGGTCAAAATTTGACCTTAATGAATTTTTTTTTGTTTTAACAGCCAGAAATGATCATTTGTTTGTTTTTGTTGATTTTTATGAAGCCAGTTGTGCATCAAGCCAGCAGGTCGTCATCATGTTGAAAACTCAGTTTAAAGATCTAAAGATCAGATTCTTTGATTTAGAAACAAAAATCATCTCAAGTTCATTCAGCATTTTTATCTGTTCTGCTGCTTTGAACTGAAACTGAACATCATGGCAGCCGAGTCGTCGATTCAGGGGCTTGAAACATCATCATCTATGATTATTGTCTCAAAATTAGAGATAATAATAAGCTGTAACATCTGAAGTTCAGTTCTTGAAACTGATGCTGAACTAAACATCTTATTTATCGCTGTGTGTTTCCAGTTCAGTTCATTTTCCACTTTCTGACCACCAGAGGGCAGCAGTCATTCCGACTAAGATGATCAGTAGTTAATGCACCTTTGAATACCTGGTATTTTTAATTTTCTTTCTCAAAATACCATGTCCCACAATGCACTTCTCCTCTATGATCAATCTAACAGCTTAAAGCGTATCAGACGTGATCTAGTTTTCCGTCTCCGGCCAAAGAGACTTTGACTCGTTCAGCGGCTCTGCCTCAAACCGCTGAACTGAAGGATGAGCCATGCATGGTCCGCCATGTTTACTGCTTTACAGTCATGGAAATCGGATCATTTTCAGGGGAAAGGAAGATTTTGTTCAATTGTTCCTCCCTAAAAGCCATCTCGAGGAGCACCATCAGGTTATTAACGTGCATTTGTGAGTAATTCAACATTGTTGAACTTTCCGAATAAGTTTCATTTCTTCTCTAAAACTCATTCTAC
>NW_015117557.1:14637-16430 GCF_001443285.1 Poecilia latipinna
TGTCGTGAAACCTGGCTGGAACTAGTTGAGATCTTTCCAGAACACACAGAAAACAGGTCACAAAAGCCTGGAGCTACTAGTAATCTTGTATTATGACTTAATGTTGATTGAAAAACATGTAATCTTTGTTTTTAAATGCAAAAGGAATTTATTATGTTTTAAAGATGAGTAAAATACATATAATCATTTCTTTAACTACTGTATGAGGTTGAAGAGTAAAGAGTAAAAAGTGTCTGAAACTGTGTCACAAATATAGACTGCAGGGGTGAAAGAACTGTCAGCACCGAAGAAAGAGGAAGTGAGATTTTGAGACTATATCTGCACCAGGTGTTTTGAGTTGTTAATCTTTGAGTTTTAAAGAAAGAGGAAGGTTAAAAGTTGAGTGGAAGAAAGGTTGAGGCTAACTGAAGGCACTTGACGTCAAGGAAAGTACGCACCGGACATGCAGAATATGCGATATAAAAGTATATGCAAACGCAGAATCGGGGTTCTTTGTTCCGCAGCGTTCGAGTCGAGCACACATGGAGATGCAGAATCAACGGAGGGCTGCGTGATGATACCCCTGGATGACTGCTCGCTGCACAAGGAAGGAACAAGATCCGTTTACCCACAACCCGGGATTCTGATTCGACTGCGGCCCCACGCTCAACCCAAAAGATTTCAACGATGCTGCAGTGGACATGGGGGATAGACAAAGATCTGTTATGGATAAAGAACTGAGTTTGTTGAGGATTCTCACCAGTTCAACTTTGGATCTATTCTAAAAGGATTCTGCCAAGACAAAAACAGGACTCCATCCATGGACGATAAAGTTTTCTGCTGCCAAGGAACGTCTCTGCATCTGGGTTCGAGTGAAATTGCCTCCTCCAAAGCCTCTGGTTAGAGTAAGACACAGTGTAGGGTTTAGAATTAGGTGAAATGTCTAAATTTTCTTAAATCTATTGATTACTTAATCCTTTGTTAATTGCTGTATGTCTTTTCTCCCCTGCTAAAGCTTGCTAATAAAAATACTAAAGTCTAATTTGATGTTGTGGACAGTTAAATTAATTCAGTCAACTAGATTTAATTCTTCTGATTATCTTAAAACCACCGTTTGTGGTCCTAGTAAATCAGGGTGGCTTCGTACGTTCTTTAGTTCAGATAAATAATGACCCTGGGACTTATTCCTAGTCTCTAAAATTATCTAAGCCGGTAACAAGTGAACGTTAATGTCAAGGAAAGAGCTGCCGTGAACAGACGTGGTTTATGAGCTCGGACATCGGCGGGGCTACTCCGATGTCTGAATCATAGACTGAAGCGGGTCATAACGTCTTGGATGAAGGTAGTTGGAGCTTAGACGAATCTTTCTCGCTCCCAGCTTAAACAAAAGTTCTCTACATTCTTATTTGCGGTAATACCCAGGAATTAGAGGCTTTTCGGACCCGTGAGATGGAGAGCTGGTCAGCTGGTCCGCTGGAGGTTAGGAGGAGTTAGGGGCGTGGCTGAGTACTGTGCATTAACAATATATATATAGATATAGATATATACACTGCTCAAAAAAATAAAGGGAACACTCAAATAACACATCCTAGATCTGAATGAATGAAATATTCTCATTGAATACTTTGTTCTGTACAAAGTTGAATGTGCTGACAACAAAATCACACAAAAATCATCAATGGAAATTAAATTTATTAACCAATGGAGGCCTGGATTTGGAGCCACACACAAAATTAAAGTGAAATGTTCTCTTTATTTTTTTGAGCAGTATATATAGACACACACCCACCCACCCACCCACCCACCCACCCACC
>NW_015117558.1:0-2185 GCF_001443285.1 Poecilia latipinna
TTTCTAAAGCAACACCAGACTGAGTTACTGTTGGAGTTAATTTAGAAATCAACACTGGACTGGATTGCTTTTTGTTCAACTCTTTGGAACTCACTAGGGAAACTAACACTCAAGTTATTGAATTAACACTGTATTTTTAACATACAACACTAACACTGGAAATCTAACACTTTTGAATTTGCTGTGTGTTCATGGCTGTTTGTCCTCTCTGTGTTGCCCTGCGACAGACTGGGGACCTGTCCAGGGTGACCCCGCCTCTCGCCTGAAACATTGACTGGAGATGGGCACCAGCACCCCTCACAACCCTACTAGGGACAAGGGAATAAGAAAATGGATGGATGGATGGATGTATAAAACAAAAAAGAAAACTGGTTCTCATGTAACATCGCTTGTTTGCAGATTTCTTTACATTAGCAAACAATACAAGGAAAAGCATTAGCTACATTAGCAAACATGTTTAAAGGAAAAGCAGTGAAATTATATATTTCTTATTGCATTTTAACATTTATCTGAGTACTGCCATGATGTCAGCAAAATTTTCTTACCACATTTTTCTGCATTGGTAATGTTATGGAACTGATTAAAAATATAAAATTTCCAAAGATTCGATCTGATGTCAATCTTTACTATATTTAATTACTCCACACCTGATGCTGGGTACACTGTGCTGACTTTCAGGAAGTGATTCATTAGGATACAGTGAACTGATTTTACATGACAACCTTCTAATTCAAAGACCACATTGTTACAGATTTTATTTAGTACTTGTGCTACATTTATTTTTTTCCTCCATCTAAAATTTGTTCACGGAAAAAGTACAACATAGCTACATAATAATCCTCTTATGACGTTGGGAAAGTTGATTGCAAACTAGCAATTTCTGGTTTGAAGGTCTAAACTTTTGCTTTATAAGCACAAGACTCTCTCTCACCACACAATAGGACAGAGACATATTCTTGGACTGCAAAACGTTCAAATCTTACAAGATTTGATTTCAGTCATATGTTAAAGAAACTTCAAGGTGAGTGGATCATTACTTTGAAGATTAAGAAGAATTCACTAAAGATTTTTAGATATTTATCTTAATTTTTTGTTGGTTTTTATACTTCTAGTCAGCTGATGATGGATCTGAAATTGTGGCTCTCAATTCTGATGGTTTGTGGTAAGTTTAATCTTAAAATGACAATTCATGAATTATCATCATTCTATCATTGTCTGCTTGCTAAGAAAGTATTCTTGTTTTTGTGCTTTTATTACAGGAATGGCTGAATCTAAATTCTTTGGCAAGGACTTTCTCATAAATGTGCCATCAAGAATCCCTGTTCTTGAAAGCTCATGTGTGGTCATTCCCTGTGTATATTCGTATCCCAAGACAAAAAAAATATTGAACAGATTTCGGGCATTCTGGTTCAGAGGGCACACGATGGTCGCATCAAATTTCCCCGAGTTGAGACTAACGCGCGAGTTCCACCATCGAACCAGAATGGCAGGAAGCATTGAAAGTGGCAACTGTACCTGGCAGCTGTATTTCATCAGAAAAACCGACACTGGTCCGTTTTACTTCAGAATTGAAATTCCACAACATAAAAGCTTCACTTACTCAAAAAATAAGGTGACCCTCGATATCTTCCGTGAGTATATTGGAGACCTTTTCAGTATTTCTAAACCATTTACTTTAAGATAGTAAAACATGTTTAAATAACTATTTAACAAGTGATTTTGTGAAAATTGTTGATTGTACAGAAGTTCCTAAGCCTCCCGTGATGACTATAGAAGTCCGTAATAAAGTGACTGCCACCTGCAAAGTTACTCACGTCTGTCCAACATCTCCTCCCCACATCTCCTGGAGCCGCGCAGGAACGTGGAACACAATGTCAAAACAGGAGAATAAATGGTTGTGGTCAACAACATCGACCATGACCTTCATCCCTCGAGTAGCCGATTTTAACAAGCGTTTAGAATGTAAGGTGACATTCCATGGCAGGAAGACCACAAAGGGCTCTGTGCTTGTCTTCAAGAAGAGGAAACAAAATATTGGAGTACTAAATTAGAGCAATATTTTTTAGAGCTATCTGCCATAATGTCAGTGATTTTGCAGAAAAAGGCCTGAATTAGTAAATCTGCAAAGAAAAAAAAAACATTTAGAGACAAGAAATTCTTATTGTTGTATGCTTTGATTCATATC
>NW_015117558.1:7624-16425 GCF_001443285.1 Poecilia latipinna
GTTTACACTCTTATCCCTTAGTGGGGTTGGGAGGGGTGCTGGTGCCTATCTCCAGCTGACATTCTGGGCAAGAGACAAGGTACACCCTGGACAGGTTGCTAGTCAACAAAGAGACACACAACCATGCACAGACACTCACAATTTGGAGAGGCCAGTTAACCTGACAGTCATGTTTTTGGACTGTGGGAAGAAACTGGAGTACCCAGAGAGAACCCACACATGCACAGGGAGACCATGCAAACTCCATGCAGAATGACCTGTGCCAGGAATTGAACCCAGAACCTTCTTGCTGCAAGGCAACAACTCTACCAACTACACCACTGTGCAGCCCTGTAAATAAGTAACTAATAATGGAAATTAGATTTAACATACAAGTGTTAATAAATCACCTGATATGTTTTAAAAACAAACATACATCAACACTTCAAATCTGGAGTAGATTATTCTATGCCAATTGCATAATATTTCAAACCTAGTTTGTGATTGGAGAAATCTTTGTCTGAATTGTGAAACTTTTGTAATGAGAGATTTAAAAAACCTTTTTTCATCTGGAATACTGGAATCCAATAGAAATGAACTATCACATTTGCAATATTTGTTATTATTTTAACCTGTTTTCTTTCAGGTTTTGTCCTAGAGCACCTGCCTTTTTCTTTGGGTGTTGTGGTTTACAGGGATGCATCAGCTGGGATAATAATTCCAACAACTTTTCAGATTGCAATTTAGTCATCATGCAACATGAGATGAATAATGTATTCCATATCAGAAAAGTCTAACTATGTTAGCTTTAAAAGTAGAATAAATTAAAGATGCTACCCATGTCCTTAATTGGTCACATAAATATTATAAATATGACATATTTCCAAAATACTACTGGCAGAATAAATTACTAGTGGAATTGTTGATTGTTGAACTGTAAAACTATAATGAAATTGTCAAACCTAAATTTAGAGCTTTTATGTCTAAAACACTAGGCTATTTAATTGTATTTAAAAGTATTTATGCATGTGGTTGTACATATGTGTGTACGGGTGTGAATTTGCACACTCATGCACACCATTATAGTGTTTTAATAAATTCCCTCTGAATATCATTGGTGACCACACTTTAGTCCGGTAGATGGCGGTAAATGCACTTTAAGTTGATTGCCATCCGCCAAAAAGACACAAAAGAAGAACACAATGGTTGCGGTAATCTGGCGGTAATGTGCTCGGGCAGACAGGAAAGACAACGTTACCCGGCTAAATTTGGATGGCCTACATCTCGTGAAGAATTACTATAATTATGGACACTCCTTTGCTACGTTTCCTGCGAAACCGTGGCGTACCAGAAGAGTGCCTCTCGCGCATGGAAGAGGAGCATGTAAGTATATTATAAGTGCATGCTATTAACTGTTACTTTTTCAATCATTAGCATGATAAGGCTGGTTCTTCCGTTTTGGCTAGCATACGTTTAAGTTAATATTTTACTTATAGGATGAAGACACAAACTAAGCCAATGTCAATTTCTTTCTTAACATAATAATTGTTTCATATTCACTTTAATTATTACACGAAGCTGACCTTAGCTTCCGATTGTTTCTTCCTGTTCGGAAGCTTACTAATGTGCGACTCCTCCTACTAGAGGTCCTTCTCAAAACATTAGAATTGTGATATTTAATTATTTTCCATAATGTAATGATAAATATTTCACTGTCATATATTTTAGATTCATTGCGCACCAACTGAAATATTATATATGACGGTATATTGTGAATATTACTACCTTCCACATCTTTAATCTACTCTAGTTAAACAACTACAACACCTAGACACTTCAAACTTGGACTGAATTTTCTCAACTAATAATAGAATATTTATATCCATGTTTGCTCTTTTTGAAACTCTTTTCGAATTTGTGAAACTTAAACTGCAATTTTAAGGATGGTGATGGTGAAGAAAAAGATCTTCTGCAGTGGCGTGTTAAAAGCAATGTGAAGTTTCACAAATCAGAAAAAGTTTCACAAATCCCAAACATGGTTTTAAATATTCCGCTATGACAGTATAATAATCCAGTCCAAGTTTGAAGGTTCTAGTTGCAAAATTAGGTGGGAATGCCCTTTAGTCATTTTCCAAATGGGAAGTTTGAGTCGGAAACCCACTTCAGCTTTGTGATTTACCTTGTGCTGAAAGGCCTCAAACACACAGTGGCTGATGGGGGGTTTCAAATTATTTTTTTGAATAAAAGTGTTATTTTAAAATATGACTGATGCAAAATAAAAAATAATAATAATCTTGTAACATCATGCTGTTTGAGACAAAATGAAAGACAAATTGTGTGTGTTGCCACAGGATATTGCACTAGGTGTCAAGTTTCTCTGTGAGTTCTAATGTGAATTTCTCTCTACACAGATTGATGCTACAGTAATTGACTGTATGGATGATGGAACTCTATCTGAATACATTCCAACTTATGGTGACCGTATAGCAGCAAGACGCTTTTGCTTAGACCAAAAAAGCAAAAATCCCAAAGATTCAAAAAAAAATTCCCTCCTTGAAAAACTAAAGAGGAAAATGGGCCTCGAAAGTAGTGATGAAAATTTAGATCAAGCTGACACAAGTACAACAACACGGACAAGGACAAATGCACAATCCAATAAATGTGCTCTAAAAAAGACAAGACGAATTGACCTGGGGTGGATTCATGATGGAAAACAAGTCAGGACACGCAAGGGAGGTGGAACAAGGACAATTGATGTACCCAAAGACACAAAGAAATCAGATCTTATTAATTATTCCAAAGAACTATTTTTCCCCAATGGAAAATGTAGATTTGGAAGTTTGGAGACATTAAATTATGACATACTGGACTTCCAAGAAGAAGCTGTACTCGACGAAAGTATCACAGTGGGAGAGCTGTACTCACTGGTTAGATTAGGAAGGTTGAGATTTTACTTCTCCACAACAAGTAAGATCAACTTGCAGGGAGAGGAATCTGAAGGAAATGATGTACAAACAATAGACTTGGATGAAAATGATCAAGAAAGTGAACCTCTTTTTAATCTGTCATCAGACTTGGATGAATCCGAAGTCACTTTCGGCCCAGTCTCAAATGCAGAGCCTATTCCAGGTGAACTTGATGACACCATCATCTATCAGTTTGAAGGAGACGAGCAAGACTTCATATCTCTGGAAATTCCTAACACTAACACAAGCGGAAATCGCTTAAGTCCCGCATCAAATGATGAAGGAAGCACCAGCGCAGCTTCAAATGAAATAGTGTGTATCACTATAAAACTACACCGGAGCAATCTTCTTGAAGAGATGATAACACAGTTCAAGGATAAAATACTCCTTAGACAAACACTAAAATTTTGTTTTATAGATGAAAAGGGAGCTGATGCAGATGGTGTCTCAAGAGATGTGTATGCCACGTTTTGGACTGAGTTTATGGAACACATCGGAGAAGGGGAGGAGGTAAGGGTTCCATCATTGCCTAACCGATGGCAAAAACAAGAATGGAAATCCATTGGCCGGATACTGCTTAAGGGATTTAAAGATCATGGATACTTTCCTTGTCGCCTTGCCCCGGCTTTTACAGTTGCTCTCATTTTTGGTGAGAGTGAAGTGTCTGAGGAAATGTTGTTTGAAAGCCTTCTCCTGTACATCACTCAGTCAGACAGAGACCTTGTGAGCAATGTCTTAAAATCAGGCTGTCCAGATGAGGACAGAGACGAACTTGTTGATCTTCTGGATCGCTTAAATGTAACAGCACTTCCAACACAAGATAATTTAAAAGGACTCCTTCTAAGCGCAGCACACAAGCACCTTATCCAAAAACCAAGATATGCTGCAGAACAAATGTCGTCAACTGCTAGCCACATTTTAAAGGAGTCATTTTGTAGTCCACAAGCTCTCCTGCAGATGTACCAAGAAAAAAAGCCAACAACAAAAAGGTTTTTGAAGTTGTTAGAGGCCTCTCCTACTACTCAAGCAGAGAGTCAGAGCTTTCGTTTTCTACAGCAGTACATAAGAGGACTGGATGATCCAGGACTTAGAAGAATGCTAAGGTTTGTTACAGGTTCTGACATGATCTGTGTAAACAAAGTTGAGGTGATCTTCACGCCATTAGAAGGTCTGGCAAGGCGACCAATTGCACATACTTGTGGACCAGCTCTAGAGCTTCCATGGACCTATGGTTCATACCCAGAGCTTTGTTGTGAAATGGACAGCATACTGCTTAATCAAAACTCCTTTGAGTTCAGCATAGTTTAGATCAAATTATGCCATTTAGTACCAAAATAAAAAAAGAAGAACATGCAGAGATAAGGGGATTAAAACATAAACCCTGCAATGCATCATTATGCCAAATTAAAGAAAAATATGTGAAGTTTTCAAATTAAATGAAAAGTGCACAATATGCTAAAAAAAATCTCTCAGTAATGTTGAAGACCTAAATAATTTTTTGATTTCAGAACAGAGGTTTGTGTAGAGTTTGTAACACAAATATACACAGTTATGTAACCATATGTTTTCATTTTAATTTTATTTTTTTACATAACATGCAAAACCTGTTGTTTTCACAGTGCGAAGGATTAGAGTGTTTGAAGCACTGAGCACCTTTTTGGTTTCAAACTGAAGGTTTGTGTAGAGTTCATAAAAGACATATACCAAATTATATAAGCAGTTTTTTTTTTCTGTTAAATGTTTTTTTTTTTCTCCATTTAATGTAAAACATTTCTATTGTGCATCCGAGTAGTTGATTGACAGAAAATAAACATGTTTGCCGCCAGTTTCATCAATTTGATTTCTATATAATTTTCTGTTGGATATTCAGCTTTGTAATGGAAAAATGAACTCTTGAAGTTGAAGTAATGGACAATATATATAATTATTTAATACCCAAACTACTAAAACAATGGTTAGTTAATGAATAAAATTGACAGCCATGAAATGCAACATATTGGCATCATTATGTAAACCTAAAATTAAGTAGACATCAAAAAAAGAAAGGCATGCAATTAAAAGACCAGCATCATCAATTGGTTAATGTCCTATTCTATTTCTCGGATATTTCAGCTCAATATATATTATTGGTTAAGGGTTCTTTTTAAAATTGGTTTTCCAGATTTATTTATTGATTTTTTTCCCCACAAAAAAATTTTGAAAAAATGTTAACTGTTACACATCAGTGACAAGAAAAAAAACTTATGCTAACATGATAAGCTGCATTGCACCATTTATAAGGTCATACGTATGTATGTTCTGAGGAATTTGTATAACTCAATGGCTTCATCTGCTGTCGATGGTGCGAGTAAAAAGTTCTCCGACATTATATGGCAACACAAGCTGAAAACTGTTTCATCACAAGGATAAGCTCCTCTTTGCCGGCATTCTTCTTTACAAGCATCTACTGCCTCCTGGGAGACCTCCACCAGATACTGTTGTCCACCAAAAAGATGTGGGATGGTGTACATCAGAACTGGACGTCCACTTGGAGCGACTGTATTTCTGCTGTGCCGGATGATGTGTGTATTCCACAGGTGGCAAACCATTTGGAGCTCCTCCTGCAAATTAATATTCAGTTAAGATTTGTGTAAATACTTCCTTTTCTGAATCATTTGGTAGGGCACACATTATTTCTGCAATAAAAGGGAAACTTTCAAAACTGATACAATGCGGATGGAGTGAAAATGTGAACCTAACATTTCAAATATATTTATAATATAACATCAATTACATACTATTGCAAGACGGTATGTAAGTGATATATCAGAATGTGCTAGCTAAAGTAGGTTCATGCAAGCTTACTCTCAAGAATAAAAAGCAGATGTTTGGTTAATTAATCCATGCATGGCTTATTCTTTGTGTTCTGTGATAAAACAGTCACACTTAAAAAAAATTAGAATAATTAAAAATCTAGTGTTTTAATTTTCCTCCAGCTATTTTAAATTAAATATATAGTTTTTTGTTTTTATGTCTTGCAACACGATACATAACAACTTTGTGCAAAACTTATAGAGGGCACATAGCCATCAAAGCTCATGGAACAAGGTATATGCCTAAACCATCAGGAATACAAAATGCAGCAGTCCAACAAAGGAGACATTTTGTGGATATGCTGCACACAAAAAAAAACCTATGATGTGCAGCAGATTCAGCAAAACTGTGTGCCATAGTGGTGTCAGATGAAGAGACTGGATCAGTGCTGGCTATAGCACTGTAAAAGCAGCAATTTATTTATTAGCATAATTTTAAAATTAGTTACTGTAAACATCCATCCATCCATCCATCCATCCATTTTCTTTCACCCTTGTCCGTCTGTGGGGTCGGGAGGGTTGCTGGTGCCTATCTCTTAAATTATTTATTTCAGGGGAATTTTGGCCAACTTTGACATCTAATTTGTGTATTATGTTACTTCATTGCATACTTGTAGATTTATTGCATATATTTTGATGATTTCAAAATCATCAAAATGTGATCTAAATTCTGTTTCTTTGATAAAGTAAAAGAGAATTGCGGAATCATACAAATATAATTTGATTAGATTTCTACGGCAAACCGATTTCCAACATATGGGTCAGTAGATGTGTTGTTTCAAGACGTTCAATGCTGGTATAGCAATGTTTTTTTTTTTTTAAAGAACATTATTTAGCTAATTAAATTAAAACCAACCTTATTTGAAAGCTTGCAATGTGAATTTATTTGAGACTTGGCAGTTAAAGTGACTCCATGTGGTATTAAACCTCCTGGTTCTCCATGCATCTTCAGGGATCCCGGTTGCTGAATTGTTTTCGACTCATTCCAGTTTCATAATCATTTTGTGTGACGTTATTAATTTGGTTAAATCTGTCTGCTTTCCTGTTTTCCTTTGGTTCAGTACTACTTGGTTCTTTTACTTATTTTTATTAGCTATGGTTATTCTTTGTCGGTTTAATTATGTTTCTTTAGGTATTCTGGAATAGCCTACAGGTAGTCTATTCTGTAAGACAATTGAAGTGTGTGTTCTTCACGTTCTTATAATTAACACACTTCTTTATGACATCTTCACGTTGTTATAATTAAGGTAGACAAGTAGCCGTTGCGTTTTCAGCACAACAGCGACTATTTAAGACAGTCAAAGGGAAGCGTTTATTTGGCAATATTGACTCTTTTGAATTACTTTCATATATATTTGCTGTTTGGATTTGTTTTTCTCCGATATTTTTGAAGTTATCCACTTTTTCGGTTATATTTATATTGAGATTATTTGTTTTCTTTCTGAATTTGTGTGTTTTACTATTGAGGGTTGCGCGGTAGAGGATACAGGACAACGACCCTAAGACTGTTAGCTTCTTTTCAACAAATTATTTATTTACTCTGCTGCGTGAGATTGCCCCTCTATTTTTAGAGACTATTTTTCTGATCAATCATTAACTTTTACCGGATCGTTCTGAAAATCATGCTCACAATTGCTATTATCTTGGTTTTATTATGCGGTTGAACACAGCAGTGAAGTTAGTCAAATTTGAAACTAAATTCACTGTGGTTAGGTTTACTGTTATTCGGTTTCAGTTTTAATTAGATCAGCACGGGAGCCACATTTTAATAATAAACATAGTCCATTTTATTTTATTTTTGTAACTGTCTATTTCATATTTAAATTTTACAACAAATCATTATTTTTCGGTTGGGAGGTGGTGGGGGATTTGTGAGGGAGTTCTATTTTTATTTTGAAACGAAAATGGCATCAGCGATCTATTTTAAATCATTAATAAATACATTATTTTATTTTTTGCCTCGCCCTCCTCATACTCTTGCAAAGACAAACGAGCATTCACATAAAGAAAATAAGCATGACAGCATTGATGTTTTGACGTACCTCAACTATCTTCAGAAAAGTAAACAGAACAAGCTGCTTGTCCAAAAAGTCACCAGAGAAATAATCATTCTCTTTCAGATCATGAAAGCGATTCATCCAGAATTGAGCATGATGAGTCCTCAAAAAGCCCCACCAGCTTTCAATCCGTTGATTATGATTGCTGGATCCAGAGATGAAGCAGTTACTTGCGGAGGGATCAGCAGTCCATCGCAAGAATTTCTGCATTTCTGCCATCGTGACGTTTTCAGTTCCAAAATCGGCACGGATTCTGGCAGGTGTCCCCATCCTCCTTTCAACTTCTGCTATGAAATATCCAGCGATGACTTTAGGATCACTGCTTGTAGAGAAAGCATGAAGCCATATCATTTGTCTTGAAAAGCCATCGATTGCTCCGTTAATACATATACCAAACGGCTTCAGCTTATCATAGGAGTCTACGTGCCACATGAAATTAGGCCCAGGATTTAAATACACTCGTCGCATCAGCCGTCTCCTTCGCCTTTGTTCCACACCACTGGGATCAAGGAATTTTAACAGATGTCTTACTGTAGTCTGACTCACAACATATCCTTGCTGAATACATTTAAGGTGGTGAAACTTATATCCATGGAGGCTCCCGTAACTCTCCAGCTGGTCAATGAGGAAGGCAGCAACATCCAAAGGATCGGAATGATTTTTTCTTCTGTGGAGTCCCATTTTTTCGAGGGTCCTTCTCAAAGTGCTCATACTAATTATAACGTCATCCACTGTGCGCAGAAGCATAAGGATTTCTCCATGTCTTAGACCGAGCATAAAGTAAAACTTGACCAACTCCTGTAAATTAGCCATTGTGCTGGCCTTTGTTGCATTCATTCACGACCACCTTCAGAATGGATGAAATTATCACGTTTTAACGAGTTATGTATGTCGTTATAACGAGATACGTAACTCGTTATAACGAGTTACGTATCTCGTTATAACGA
>NW_015117559.1:0-5753 GCF_001443285.1 Poecilia latipinna
GATCTGTTTCTTACTCATTTTGCTGCTTGTGGGTTCAGTTTTGGCGCGCAAGTAACCAAAAGAATCCGGTTAGAAGATTTTCAAAATAAAAGATCCTCCAGACTCAAATAATACATAAAATGGAAATATTTAATTATTTCTTGCACGGCCCGGTACCAATTGGTCCACAGACTGGTACCGGTCTGCGGCCCGGGGGTTGTGGACCACTGCTTTAGAACCCTTTATTGTGCCAGTCAATGAAAACTACCCGTTTATCACCTCTGTACCTTACGCTGATTAAGCATATCTCCATAGGATATTAGTTTGTCATTTGGTATTTATTTTTTATGTAACATTATTTTGTGCCATTTTTTTGTGTTCATACTAATTTGGTTTGTATTTGCTTAAATTTCAAATTATTTTAGCTATTTTTGCCTTTGGTTGCTGTTTCTAATTAGGTTTTAAATTTAAATAATAGTCTATTTTTTACTATTATAAAGACATAAATTATTTTATACTGCAACAGACTAGCGGCCTGTCCAGGGTGACCCCGCCTCTCGCTTGGATCGTTAGCTGGAGAGGCACCAGCAACCCTCCTGACACCACTAGGGGCAACGATGTTAGAAAATGGATGGATGGATGGATGGATGGATGGATGGATGGATGGATGGATGGATGGATGGAAATTATTTTATATTAAATATATTTTGTACATTATTTCTGCTTTTGACTTCTGGATACTTTTTATAGGGAGACCCTAGAGATTTGAGGATTATTTAAGAGGTCTACCAGGTGGCTTTAGAGTCAGTCCAGGTCCTTCACCACGTTTTACCCATGAAAGAATCAAAGCAACACTACAGGTATGTTTTTGATGAGGTAATAAGATTACAAATTTACATAAAGTTCAAAACTTCAAAACTTTGATTTTACTTAATGCCCAAATAATACAATGAATTTTAGTCTCTTATTGACAAAGGGAATACTTTTATTCATAATGCTTCCTTTTCTTTGTACTTTAATGCAGTTTTTTGCATTTTAATTTGGAGTCATGTAAGCAATCTACAGACAAAAGATGCAACCATTACACTATGGCTGCCATATTGGCAACTTCTGTAGGAACAGACAAGAATCTAAAGAGAGAGGCCCCCTGCTGTTCTTCTGGCTTGATTTCCTCAGCATGTCCTTGTGCCCAGTCCTGGACCCTGTCCTGTACCCAGACTGCTGTTCAGTTCAGTGCCAGTTAAATATCGTCTGCTGCTATCTGTTAAACGGTGTGGCTCCAGGCCATATCAGCCTCTCTTCCCCTAAAGTCTGGCATGTCTGCCAAGTCATCTTGTTAACAGCTGAACATTTTTATGGCCTTTTTTGTCTTTGTTCAGGACAGTTTTTGTTACTCTTGCATGCAGTTATGGCCTATCTGCATGTAACTATTAATGTCTAAATTAGTTTACTATTATTTCAATAATTGTTTTATCACAATTAATTTGATTAATCGATTCAGCCGCAATTCAAAGTAGAGATAGAAAATCTAGAAAAATAATACATCTTCCTTCCATCCATCCATCCATTTTCTATACATCCTTGTCCTGTAGGGTCAGGAGGGGTGCTGGTGCTTATTTCCAGCGAGACATTTTGGGCGAAAGGTGGGGTCACCCTGGACAGGTCAGTCTGTCGCAGGGCAACACAGAGACGGACAGATTTTCTTCCCTCAGTGAGTGAATGTTTTCCAACCACTATTTGTTTGTGTAATACTTTTGTTTGTAACAAAAACAGAAATTAAATCTACTTGATTGGCTGTGAACGGGTCTGACTTACTGATTGATTCTATAAGAAGGTGTACTGTAAAAGAAATTAAACCATACACCATAACTTTGAGGGGCAGGCGATAATCAGAGGTCGTGAGGCAGAGCTTGGGTCAGGGTCCAGAAATCCAGAATAGAAGGGATCCGTGAAGGGCTTGGCAGGAGGGGTAAATCCATGGACAGAAAGAGGTCGTAGAAACACCGAAGGCTTGGAAGGAAACGTTGGCTGTCGATAACCTGGCAAGGAAGCGGAGGCTGAGTGGTGTTTAAGTAGGGCAAGGTCCAGGTGGAACAGGTAAGCAATCAGGTGTGGCAGGTGAGCTGAATGAGTGCTTAACACAGCATGGACTGGACATGAATCATAACACACCTTTTTCACTGTCTGAAGTTAAATCAGACACTGTGTTAATTGGAGGCACACCTGTGGATGTCGAGATCTTTGGTTGCTTTAAGTTTCTTCTAAGTTTGTCTTGTTTATTTGTTAGCTGTGTTTGTCTTAGTTTTGATTAAATTTGTCTTGTTTCTGTTTTACTTTAATTCAGTCATTCTTAGTTATTTTAAGATACACTCTCTAATTATTTTTTGTGCTGAGTTAATTTTTGTCTTTAGATTTGATTCCAAATGCCCTTTTTTCATTTTTATTTATTTTGAAGTTTTTTATTTTAATTTTTTTTATCTGTGCATCAGAAGGCCTGCTTGTTCCCCTAACAAAAATATTTAGCTAAAAATAACAAGTTGGCAAAATAAATTAGATTGGCTGCCCTCGGTCTAACAATGACTGAACGGTGCCTCTGCCTCCGTGTTGTTAAGCTGCCCCAGTGCTGGTTTGCTACAGACAGCCTGAGTCGGTCCCACCACTGTGGGTCAGAATCAGATATCTTGATATAAAGAATGGGAACCACAACGCACCTCAGAGTCCCGGTACCACCTTCTGACTGTTCGCTCTCTGCTTCACCTTAACCGAACCTTACTACCAGGCGGTTTGCACTGCTGCTGACGGGATCTGGGCTGGAGGTGAGCGGCTGTGAATAGAAGTTACTGCAGAACCTCAACTGTTAAAGAAAGACTCGGTCAAAATATCACACAAACATTAGTTAAAATATTGTACCAATATTGGACTGCAGCATAAAGCCAAACATGCCACAATTAAATAAATCAAGATGTCCTGGCATGTGGGGCTACCGGATGGGTCACTTAGTTGGCCAGTGGCCGGTGGTCCGTCCACGCAGCTCTCTGCCAAAGCGGACAACTCGCAACATCCTCTAGTTTTGTGTTGCCACAATACCTCAAACTGCGTCATATCAAATGCCTTTTCTACCTAGCTTCTGCTGCTCCAGTCAGATTTCGGCAGTGGCAGCCGAGTGGACCTGTAAACACATTAACCAGCACAACAGTCTAACAATGAAGAGCGGCGATGTGAAAAACCCACCCCATAAAACCCAGGCAGCCAAAACAGCCTCTGTGGCTCAACAGTCACGAAACAGCAAAGCCTCGTCTGCAGGTCTGTCCCTGATAGTGCATTATAAATTCAATCTTCCTATTGGTCCCTGGCATCCAGCAGAGACATGCACAGTCCCCCACACATCCCGCCTCCCTTTTTTTAACCCCTCTGAACTTTTTCAACCTTTAAAACTGTCTGCAGGAAAGTTGGTATGGAGATTAAACAGTCAGATATTATGAGGGTTTGCTTAGTAAAATAGCAGCAAATTTGCTTATTTGATAATCAGCAAACTTTTCTCTTATGGTCTGTTTAAGAACTAAAGTCTCAGATCAATACAGCCCTCCAGCTCTGTCGGCAGCAGAAACAGAAACTTTATAACCATCAGAGAAAACACTAAGTTTCCTTTGCATTGTCCCCACATGATGGCAATGTTAGTATGATCCGATTAAATATTAGATTCTTGTTGTATGTTGCTATGTTGTTGTACAGTGTTTTAAAATCTTGTTTGATGTGCCTGTTAGGTAAATTGTATTATCAACTATTTGTTATACTGTTTTATATGTTCTTAGTTTTTGTACTCTTATTTGTTTTAGTCATATCTTTTAAGAAATGTTTCTGTATTGTTAATCACTGATTTCCTTTCTCAGAGGGCCTCTCTGAAGAAGAGCAGTGCCATCAGCTCTTCACAGAACGCCCTGCTTTGACCTCTTAGATAGCTATAAAACCATCGACGTGAAGATTCACAACTTGTCCTGTTTGATCCTGGGTCAGGAACTAGATAAGCTAGTGTGAGATAGATTGTGTTGTTAGTTAGTGATAATCTTGGCGCTGTGACTGTGTGATGAAGTGTTTTCCCCCTCCCTTTAGAGTTACAGCGCTCTCTGTGATTAGGGATCCTAAAGACAATAAAAAGAGAGGGGCAGGCAAATGTGCTTCAGAGCAGTAGGAGATTTGTAACTGAAAGCACATCTCTGTCTGTTCTCCTCGCGAGTATTCAGAATCTAAGTCTCTCTTGTCTTTCCTGTGTTATTTGCTGTGTTTGATAGGTGTCAACTCTGACAGTGCCCCTTTTTAACTTTGAGCCCCTGGCCCTCCAAAGGTGTCTGCACAGCCATGATCTTGAGACTGGTCACATTTAAAAGTAAAATAAATTAAGAGAAAAAAATACATAATGGACAATTTGTATGTTTAACTTAATATATGTAGGCTTTATTTTATTTAGTAATATCTGCTGCTTGGTGCAATATTTTGATTTGCTGGATTTGATTGACTATTTATCCAAGTGAATGCAGAATTTGCAAGAAATACTGGTTGAAAAAGACCTTTCTGTGACTGATTGGTGTCCTTCATTTACATTAACTTTATCAAGTTCCAAGTGCTGCCAGAACACGTATTGACTGTGTGCGAGATGTAAATACACATGCCAGACATTATTCTTTATTCTCAAAGGTATATATGCTCACTGCACGCTCAGTGCAAAACTCTAAAAGCGTGACCATATGATAAATTATGTTTGGGGTTCATATGAATAAAAAAAACCTATCTAAACTAAATAAACAAGTGACACTTAGCCTGGTGGTGGGGCAACTAAAATACTAGTTTTGTTAATTGCCATCTGCCTTTATTAACAGTTATTCATGGCCAAATAAACCTGTTGTTGCACAACTTAAAACAGTAGTGAAGGTCTGCCTAATGAGGGCGGCAGTTGATTACTTGTACTGCACTACATGAAGTTATACTTTTCCTAAGTTACAAACTCAAATTGGCAAAAAAAAAGTTTTTGCCTCCCTTTCTTTAGATTCTAAATTTACAAAGTTGAGACTCAAAAATATAAGTGGTATTTTCTCTTCCATATTGTCTTCTCAATGCCCTGCTGATTTCCCAACTAGGCCCTATCTGAGTCAATGGCTTATCTGAATTTTTTGTCCTCTGAAGAAATATCCCCCTCTTTCTCCACAGGTGGTGCAGATGGTGTGATGGGAACGAACACAGTTTCCGGCCCACTGGGACTGTAGCCAGACGGTACATCCTGGCCGGACACTGGCTCTGCCAATCATGTAACATATGGCTCAGATGCTCTGGTAAGTGTTTGTCTGAATTGTCATTAAACTGATAGCGTCTAACTAGAACTCTGAACACCCAAGGAGCGAAATTGGTGGTGATGGCAATCCAAGTGGTGTAGCTGGGTTGGGCGAGTGTGATGGTCTAAGGATGTAAGGCTGAGAAGTTTCTGTTGCAGCAATGACAGATGGTCCTAATCTGTCAGTCTCCCAGGAGTGAACAGGACAAAATAGAATAAATAGTTACTAACTGAAAAGAACATGCTCATGTCTGAAGCTTGATTTTCTTCTGACTGGTTTTACAGATAGGATCACATTTTAATAAAAATCCACAGCACTGTGCATTGTATGACTAGACAAACATAATTTATGAATACTTTAGAGGCTAATCTTAACAGTACATTTTTATTTTTATTTTTATTTTTTACAGAAAAACTTTATCCCAAAGAGTGTGCTGCTGTTGCCTTGCAG
>NW_015117559.1:6469-16406 GCF_001443285.1 Poecilia latipinna
GTCCCTGGCATCCAGCAGAGACATGCACAGTCCCCCACACATCCCGCCTCCCTTTTTTTAACCCCTCTGAACTTTTTCAACCTTTAAAACTGTCTGCAGGAAAGTTGGTATGGAGATTAAACAGTCAGATATTATGAGGGTTTGCTTAGTAAAATAGCAGCAAATTTGCTTATTTGATAATCAGCAAACTTTTCTCTTATGGTCTGTTTAAGAACTAAAGTCTCAGATCAATACAGCCCTCCAGCTCTGTCGGCAGCAGAAACAGAAACTTTATAACCATCAGAGAAAACACTAAGTTTCCTTTGCATTGTCCCCACATGATGGCAATGTTAGTATGATCCGATTAAATATTAGATTCTTGTTGTATGTTGCTATGTTGTTGTACAGTGTTTTAAAATCTTGTTTGATGTGCCTGTTAGGTAAATTGTATTATCAACTATTTGTTATACTGTTTTATATGTTCTTAGTTGTTGTACTCTTATTTGTTTTAGTCATATCTTTTAAGAAATGTTTCTGTATTGTTAATCACTCTGGTTTGCTTTCTCAGAGGGCCTCTCTGAAGAAGAGCAGTGACAGCAGCTCTTCACAGAACGCCCTGCTTTTGACCTCTTAGATAGCTATAAAACCATCGACGTGAAGATTCACAACTTGTCCTGTTTGATCCTGGGTCAGGAACTAGATAAGCTAGTGTGAGATAGATTGTGTTGTTAGTGATAATCTTGGCGCTGTGACTGTGTGATGAAGTGTTTCCCCCTTCCCTTTAGAGCTACAGCGCTCTCTGTGATTAGGGATCCTAAAGACAATAAAAAGAGAGGGGCAGGCAAATGTGCTTCAGAGCAGTAGGAGATTTGTAACTGAAAGCCCATCTCTGTCTGTTCTCCTCGCGAGTATTCAGAATCTAACTTTCTCTTGTCTTTCCTGTGTTATTTGCTGTGTTTGATAGGTGTCAACTCTGACAGTGCCCCTTTTTAACTTTGAGCCCCTGGCCCTCCAAAGGTGTCTGCACAGCCATGATCTTGAGACTGGTCACATTTAAAAGTAAAATAAATTAAGAGAAAAAAATACATAATGGACAATTTGTATGTTTAACTTAATATATGTAGGCTTTATTTTATTTAGTAATATCTGCTGCTTGGTGCAATATTTTGATTTGCTGGATTTGATTGACTATTTATCCAAGTGAATGCAGAATTTGCAAGAAATACTGGTTGAAAAAGACCTTTCTGTGACTGATTGGTGTCCTTCATTTACATTAACTTTATCAAGTTCCAAGTGCTGCCAGAACACGTATTGACTGTGTGCGAGATGTAAATACACATGCCAGACATTATTCTTTATTCTCAAAGGTATATATGCTCACTGCACGCTCAGTGCAAAACTCTAAAAGCGTGACCATATGATAAATTATGTTTGGGGTTCATATGAATAAAAAAAACCTATCTAAACTAAATAAACAAGTGACACTTAGCCTGGTGGTGGGGCAACTAAAATACTAGTTTTGTTAATTGCCATCTGCCTTTATTAACAGTTATTCATGGCCAAATAAACCTGTTGTTGCACAACTTAAAACAGTAGTGAAGGTCTGCCTAATGAGGGCGGCAGTTGATTACTTGTACTGCACTACATGAAGTTATACTTTTCCTAAGTTACAAACTCAAATTGGCAAAAAAAAAGTTTTTGCCTCCCTTTCTTTAGATTCTAAATTTACAAAGTTGAGACTCAAAAATATAAGTGGTATTTTCTCTTCCATATTGTCTTCTCAATGCCCTGCTGATTTCCCAACTAGGCCCTATCTGAGTCAATGGCTTATCTGAATTTTTTGTCCTCTGAAGAAATATCCCCCTCTTTCTCCACAGGTGGTGCAGATGGTGTGATGGGAACGAACACAGTTTCCGGCCCACTGGGACTGTAGCCAGACGGTACATCCTGGCCGGACACTGGCTCTGCCAATCATGTAACATATGGCTCAGATGCTCTGGTAAGTGTTTGTCTGAATTGTCATTAAACTGATAGCGTCTAACTAGAACTCTGAACACCCAAGGAGCGAAATTGGTGGTGATGGCAATCCAAGTGGTGTAGCTGGGTTGGGCGAGTGTGATGGTCTAAGGATGTAAGGCTGAGAAGTTTCTGTTGCAGCAATGACAGATGGTCCTAATCTGTCAGTCTCCCAGGAGTGAACAGGACAAAATAGAATAAATAGTTACTAACTGAAAAGAACATGCTCATGTCTGAAGCTTGATTTTCTTCTGACTGGTTTTACAGATAGGATCACATTTTAATAAAAATCCACAGCACTGTGCATTGTATGACTAGACAAACATAATTTATGAATACTTTAGAGGCTAATCTTAACAGTACATTTTTATTTTTATTTTTATTTTTTACAGAAAAACTTTATCCCAAAGAGTGTGCTGCTGTTGCCTTGCAGCAAGAAGGTCCTGGGTTTGATTTCTGGCCCCGGTCTTTCTGCATGGAGTTTCCATGTTCTCCCTGTGCATGGTAGGTTCTCTCTGGGTATTCCGGCTTCCTCCTACAGTCCAAAAAACATGACTGTTAGGTTAATTAGTCTCTTTAAATACTCGTAAGGTGTGAGTGTTTGTCCTGTCTGTCTCTGTGTTGCCCTACAATGGACAGGCGACCTGTCCAGGGTGACCTCACCTTTCATCCAATGACCTTTGGAGATAGGCACCAGCAGCCCTTGTGATCCCACCAGGGCTAACAGTGTAGGATAATGGATGGATTATCCAAAAGTTCTCTAAGCACTAGAAACCAGGACCACAGACCTGAGGTTTATGTTCTTTTCTATGAAGAAAAGAACATAAAGGTTTTGATACAGCTTAGTGAAACCAGGCCGGTGAAACCAGGTAGTCATGATGAAAATTATGATTTAATGACGAACCAGGAGAACAACTCAAAATCCAAAATCACAGGCAGCACAGGGGACAGAAACAGACGTTAGACGAGGACCCGACAAGAGACAAAGACAACAGGTGGGTTAAATACAAGGGAGGTAAACAAGGGAACGAGACACACCTGGGAACAATCAACGTGAAACCGCAGAGACAGAGACTCACAGGGAAACAGGATAACAAATAAACATGGAAACTACTCAAAAATAAACAGAAAACTACCGATCCTGGCACTCTGTAGTATAATAATTTTATTTGGCATCACAAGAGCTGACAGCCTGTTTCAGCAGTTCCCACTCATTCATGAGTTCTCTCTTTTATTAATGTGTTTATGCTTCTTTCATCTTCACACAATGGAGCTGACTGTTGGTGTTTTTACTTTGAATAAAAATGTAATATTTTTGGCACTTGTGTTTGAAGACTGCATGAGCGGCCACATGCCCAGTGTTTACAGCAGAGATCAGCTGCTAGGGTATGCTGCCTCCCACAGAGCAGTCTGATACTCCCTGGGAGCTGAGAATATGTTGAACTAGCTCTGTTATCATTCCTTGCATCCAGAGAAAAAGGTACAAATGTGCCATCCCGTCCATCATCAAGGTAATATGAGATCACATAAACATGAACAATTTTATTCTACTTAAGGACTGACGGAACCAAAGCAACAGAGGAGTCAGTCTGAGTGTGTTTGTGAATGACAGATGGCATAACTCTAGGCAACAAACTACCTAAGAAAGGTTCTGAGGTAAGGACATTGAGCTGTTAGCTGTAAACATAAGGCCATAATATCTACTGTGAGAGTTAACACATGTTTTCATAATGGTGTATGTCCCCTGCTATGCTATCCACATTGTCACTTGCAGACTCCAGACAGGCTTAAGCCCAAACCAAACCCGCTCCTATCTGTCACACATCCCAGATAATTTGCACTTGACTCACCCTGCAACAAGCAACAAGCACAACACAACAAGCCACAAAATGAAGATAGAAGATGCTCAATAGCAGTGAAGATGCTTCACTGCTTGACATATAGAGAGCAAAGTCATAGGTCTGGAAGTAATGTAAACTGGTAGCAGTTTAAAATATGTCGGGTTTAAATGGGACTCAGGCCTTTAATTTGAATTGATTAGACAGATTGGTTTAGGTACAACCCAGGTTGGAATATTTAGGCCTGATCTAAACTCTAAAAGCACTTTTCCACTTGACCACCTCTAACCCCAGGAAGTAGTGGTAGTGTTGTAGGAAGAGGTGGGCCCCCAAATAAAATTCTGCTTAGTGTCTGGAACAGCCCCAAGCCAGCTCTGATCAAAATGTTCTCCTGTGTCCCTAACACATGTGTGATCCTGTGAGGTCTCAAAGTGGGCAGAGCTTTAACTGAAAATGCCTGAATGGCTGCACCAGTCAGTCAGAAGCATGGAGACATCTTGGATTAAATGTGTTCTAGAATAAAACACAAAGCTTTTCTCTGTTTAAGAAAATTGACATGGAGTGACATAAAAATGGTGAAGTTATTTTCTGTTCAGTTCCTGACAAAAACATAGTGACCTCAGAGCTCATCTGGAAGACAAGCACAGGTGCATTTCAAATATTCACATTTTCCCACTTTCTCACTGGTGAATAATTATTTTTCTTCTTGTTTTAATATTGCATCAAATAGAACACTTTAGATGAACTTTTCTTTCATTTAAAAGGCAAGTGAAAAATCTCAGTGAATGGTTACACATACTACTCATGCTTTAAATGGCAAAAGATGTATTTTCTTTTCGGCTTGGGTACAACTTCTACTCCAGAGTTCTATTCCAGGACTGTCAATAATTCAAAGATCTGCAACCCTCAACATCCCAAGTATCCACTGTAGTAGCATGACAGCTGAATTAGTGATGTATCCTTAATGTTATTTATGTGTCACAGCAGTGACAGTGTGAGACTTTGCCAGTCAGAATAACCTGTCTAAAAATGGTTTGGCGTTATTTTTGTATTTTAGCCCTGTATTGTTTTCCTGACCCTTCTGTCAACTGCTTTTTTGTCTTAGGTGATAATTAGTTCTGAACACCTCATTTAGGTAGAAAAAAAGTTAGGACCATTCACATATAAATTTCCAGTGGTTTTTTTTTTTTTTTTTTACATATGTGTTTGTGAAGATTCCTAGTAATCAGTCTTTGTGCCTCCTCCTCAGGAACCTTCTTTGTGTCGTTGTGGTCCTATCCACTCGAAGCCCTGAGCTCCTGGTTGTTTTTTCCTGTGCAACTTCTCCTTGTGACGCCGGTGGACGTTACCCGCCGGATGCCCAAGATCCACTCACCTTCCTGCTGTCTTTGAACTCTTCTGGAACTCCACATTGGCTGAATCCCTCACCCTGATCCTCGGTGAGCTGCAGATCTTACCTGTCCTCCCTCCAACGCCGTACCGCATCTGCAGACCCTCAGTTGGCCCACAGTCGGACGCCTCCATCAAGATCTCCTCCTGAAAAGCCTCTGTGCTCTCCTCAGTCCAGTTTGCTGAAGTCAAAGTAAGAAATATCCAGTAATCATTCAGTAGACAATATTCCTTCGGGCCTCAAACTCACGATCTATCCACTTCCCTTTCAGTCCGGACCCCTAGTTGCCGATCCCCTGGGAACTGACTTTGAACATTGTTTGTAGATAAACACTTCTCACTTTTCTGACTTTTTCTTTTTTGTTCTTATTCTTACTAATTTTATAAAGTGTTTCTATATGGCTAAAGTGTTTGATTGCAAATGAACAATTGAATATGTCATCTTTGGGAAGGTCTGCTGCCCAGTCATGATGCAGTGATCTTTGTTCTATCGCTAGTGGGTTTATCCCTCGCGTGGAGTGCAGCACTGAAAAAGCTTAGTCCACACCCACCTACTGGATGGACCCCACCCCGGTCTGTATAAATAACGGTCAGACTGGAAAATGGCTCCCTCTTTTTCTGCAGCACAGCGTAGCAACACAAAGACTGTTCTGTTCTTGGAGTTATGACAGAATAATTATTTTTATCACGTATTGATATTGTCTCACCCTTGCATGTAACACAGGGTGACATGATGTTTTTCGGTCACGATTCATGTCTTCTGCTGTAATTGGTTAAACCGGCCAGGTTTTTCCCCTGTGTTGTGTCCGTTCACACTCGGTGGCCTTTTCTGCTGCATCATAATGCATGATTCGGCTGATATCATTCTGTTATTTTTTCCTGTGGAGTTCTATGTCTATTTAAGCATTTGAGAACAACATGGTTGTCCAAAATGCTATACAAGTTACCTGCTCTGTTAATCATTACATTGTTGCAGTTCGTTGTTCCTATTCGCAGCAGCAGGTCTTTCTAACCAGAAGCTGTTCTTCTATCTCTCCTTCTACTGTATGGGAGGCCGGGAGTGCGTAATTGGACTGAGACTGTTTTTTTTTTTTTTTTTTTTTTTTTTTTTATGTGCAAACAGATGCTTCATGGTGGTAGTGTGGATGGACCCAGTGAGGCATAGACTACATCCTGCTTCGCCTTTAACACTAGCAATAGCCTTAAAGGGCGAAGCCTATACGAAATGGACCATTTGTTACGTATTGTAACCCCACATTCTATGAGTATAGGCGCAGCCCTTTAAGCTGTGGGCCTCACTGGTTCCTGAATGCCTGAAGAAAATGGCTGTTAGGGAGCCATTTGTCCGGTCTGACTGTTATTTATACAGACCGGGGTGGGGTCCACCCAGTAGGTGGGCATGGACTAGGCTTTTTTCAGTGCCCACTAATGATAGCCTTAAAGGGCTGCGCCTATACTCATAGAATCTCGGGTTACAATGCGTAACAAATGGTCTTCCTGCAGCAACATTCTGTTGCAGAACATTTAGTTTTTATTTTATTAAATAACAGCCTGGAGTAAACAGAATTGTGAATGTGCTTATTGGAAGACAGGAATAAAGGCCATGTTTGTGCAAGTGCAATGTGCATGTTATCTGACAGGTCAGTTTTAATGAGAGGTAAGAGTGTGAATGACGCATCAATGAAATCGATAGTGGAATTAACACATTGACATGTTAGACTCATTTGCTTTCTGACATTTTCCTCAATGCAATTAAGCTGCTCCAATGTGCCAGCCAGATGTGATTAAAGCATTCTGCTCAGGTGCTTTCAGTTCCTTTCCAGCCTAAGGAAGAAGGCTTGTGAGGCAGCACTAAGGTGGAGCAGAGAAAACCAGCACGTGCTGAAAAAACTACTAGCAATTGAATTTTTTTATCATTAACATGCATTTTGTTAGTCTCAACAAGACAAATGTAAATGCAGAAAGATTTATGAAACAATAAATCCAATCTTTGAGTTTTGAGTTTGGACTATGTAAGGTTTTAGTTCTGCAGTGAATGAATTTGCATACTAGTATACTTTCATATCAGATAAAATATTATCTCAAGACCCTACAAGACAAACAGCCAATTCATACATATAAATGTATATTCACATATACCTATAATCTTTAACTTATTCCACATTATGCCCTAGAGGGAAAAGCTTCATTAGGAAATTCCTCTTTCTGATAATGCTCTCCAACTCATTTACAGTAGAGAACCACTGTAAAATGTTATCATACGAATCTGATAGTTCTATGCTGCTCTTCTGCATAGTGATGGTTGTAGATGGAGACACTACCAGAACCACATCATTTGCAAAGAGCAAAGATGAGGGAGCTATAAAACAATATCCAGGACAATGGAATGTGAGTTCGACTCACACTGGGAACAAGCTGCTTTGTGATATCAAACAGGCACTAAAGCAAGTGTCTGCATTGGCAGCACAAACAGTGGCAGACCTTTTTATCTTTCTTCTTTAAGAAAGAGGCCTGGAAGGTGTCTTACACTATGAGGGACCAAATCTATCAGACAAATATGATATAAATTTGCCAGGTGTTCCTTTTATCAGTTAACATTACAATCAAAGTATTCTCTGTTTATCTAGATATGTCCTAAAAGGAGGAAGAAGTTAGACTACAGCCAGGGTCGGAACTACATATAATTCGGGTGGATGCAAACACATAAATCGCTCCCCCCCAGCCCGAAGGAAGGTACGTGAAGGAGCACACGTGCTGCATTTCTCAGGTGGATGCATACATAACATACGCTCACTCTACCTACCCCCCCTCCCTCCCCGACACGAAGGTACATGAAAGGTAAAACTCGCTATGTTTACCCTGTTATGGGCACGAGGTGAAAGAGCGTAAGGGCGGTCAAGTGGATGCGAACACATCATCGGCGCGTCGCCCCCTCCAGACGGGGTTTTGACGCCCCCTCTGGTGTGGCGCCCCTATGCATTGCATGTACTGCATGCTCACTTTTTGTGCCACTAACTACAACTATATTTTAGCTTCTTTTTTATTAGCAACTGAAGACAACATTCAGGAAGCATACTTCTAGCAGCTAAAAGAAGCAAGGTTTATCTTGGTTTTTAGAGAGAGGTGTCTTTCCTGTCTAACCACTGAAACTCTTCTCCCATAACAAAAATCAATATTTATAATTTTACAAGATCAGAACAAATCCACTGCAATGCTGGTGTTATTAAAACAATAAAAACATCCCTGAGAGGTATTTGCCAAGACCCCCGACTGGATTAAAGGTCCTGTTTTCTCTCCCTACGTCTCTTCTTTACTTTTCACTCCCTCTCCATCTTTTCCCTCCCAGTAAGCTTTGTTGTAAAATACTAGCTGTGGTTTTTAACCCTTTTACGCCGGAGTTTCAAGCGTCTGCCTAAATAAACCTTCCTTATTTTAATTGTAAGTAGTTCTTTAAATGTCCTGTGAGATGATATACTTTCCCATGTATCGATAACAACTGGAACTTTCAATATCCAGCAATTTATTTTCGCAAAATGCCGTCTATTAAATGAGTGCCCCCTGGATTAATTACGCTCTCTGCAGCTGTGAAGTTGCCGTATTAACCCGATACTTGCTGGAAAGAGCAACGTCTCCCCTTTCATAAACCGTTGGAATTTTTCAAATAGCGCTACGTGTGGTGGAATTACGGTACTGCAAATTTAGATGTGTTGCCGGCGACACGTTCCCACGTAGAAGGGTTAATATCACTGCCATGTTTTAAGTAACAGCATAAATAAAAGACTGCGATACAAGCAGTTCCTCAGAAACAGGGCTTTTCAGGTGGACTTTATGTTAGTGTTTACCCATAAGATAGACCCAACGATCAAAGTGAATCCAGCTAGTAAACAGGCTTTGCCTGAATGTTGGTCCGAATATTTCAAGTCATCTGTCTTTACAAGATGACTTGTATGCTGAGTCAAATGTTATCAGTGTTGTAATGCCATGGAGCATTGTACTCCTGCAGAGCAGGTGCTCATTTCTGTTCAAGTAGAGAAACAGCTACAATGTACACTTAGTGGAAAATATTAAGCACAAAGTAAACATTTATCAAAATGCCTTTCAAACTAATAAGAGATAAAACCAAGGGCTGCATCATATTAGGAAACCATATTAAAATAACTGTAATGAACCTGTAACCTAGTGGACATCTTGTTTACTAAGAGCTCTAAAACTTTCACATCTTGGTCATCTAACAGGCCACAAATATTGCTGTAGAGCACTCTGTGAATGGCTGGCATTTGGAGTATTATGGGCTACTAAGCATTGTAATACTAAACTAGAAAATTCCTGAAGAAATTTAAATGGGGCCTGCAGAAGGGTGCCTGTCACTTTGGACCCAACGTTCTAACTACAGTTCATATAATTGGACTTGCCCTCACTACTGACATGCTTGACATGGTTCATCACCAAAGTGCAATGGCTGACCAGGTTCACTGTTACAACACAATGGTTGAACGTCAAGCACAGTAAAGTCCCACTGACGATTATAAGCTTCACACGTGGTTCTCACCCACAGTCGGAAATAAAAAAAAGTGGGTAATTGTTTATTTCTAGAAATTTCAACCTTCATACTAAGGATTTTAATTCACACTCAAATGTTCCAAGAAATAATAATTTTATGTAAGCAAAATATGAATAGTTACAGGAAATATGTATCTTTCCCACAATGCATTGTG
>NW_015117559.1:19812-21683 GCF_001443285.1 Poecilia latipinna
GTTCCAAGAAATAATAATTTTATGTAAGCAAAATATGAATAGTTACAGGAAATATGTATCTTTCCCACAATGCATTGTGAGACCCGTCTCTGCTGTGAGACTGCTCACTGCCTCTCTCTGGACCCGTTGCTATGGTAATTAATTATCTACACCTGGGCTGGTTCTCTCTGTCAGACAGTATGCTGGAGACAGAGTTTCTATACTTGTGAGACACCCAGCGTCGGTCTGAAGGACCCTGACACAAAACCATAAGCTCTAGCAAAATTTTAAATTTTTTTTACGGGAGCAGGCATGTGTATCCATGTCATGACCGACTTTTAGACCAATAGGCCGATATTTGTGCCTATGATAGGGAGTTAAAAAGAGTTTTTGGAGTCAGAAATCCACTGTGCTGTGTGTGTATTTCAGAGAGAAAGATTACTGATTCTGTGAGACACTCAGCCTCGATTTTTGTCGTCATTTTAACTCAGAATCCCACTAAAAGCAATAGCTCCCTTCTCGGGATCAAGCTGAATGTTTTGATACCACTTTTGTGGGGGTGCACACAGCGGTACGGGCCGCATTAATGGTGACGGAAGAAAAATGAATAAACTATAATAACTAGAAAAATAGCTGTTCCTAGCAAAACAGCCATGAGAATGCATATTTGCAGAATGACTGCTGCAGAATTGCAAGACAAAGTAGAGACAAGCATAAGAAGTAGAAAAAAGGAGAAGAAATAGAAATAGTTGAAACAGTTGAACAGTGAAACGTACTGTTGAGAAAATAAATTTAAAATAAGCTAGTTTTAAAACTTAACTTGTCTTGATTTAAATGGCCTAATTGTGGTTTTAAATCAGTAACTTATTCTGGCCTATTGATCGTTATTTTACTTGTAGTTACAGCACATGGTTTGCTAGGATCGTTTGAACTGCCTTTTGTCTGTGTGGGAAAACAATACAGTGGAAGTTGTAGCTTTTCACACTCATCTGTGAAAGGCCGTAAACACGGCAGGGGTTTTAGGCTTCAGATAGAGGGTCAGAGATAGCTCCTGGTTGGATGAGCAAAGATACGCCTTATTTGAATAAATTAAATACAAGAGGATAAAACTTTCTACACAGAAGTAACAAATCAGATTTTGCGCTTGCAACTTCTCCAAAGACGTCTTTGCCTTTTCTTTCATCTTTTTGTCTCAGGTAATCAATGTATGTTTCTGTTGTTCTGCAGTTTCTGATGTAAGTTTGTGCATTGTCTTACCTCTAAGTTTATGCATTGTCTTATATTGGATTAAATTCTGTAATTCTGTGATGTCATCACGCATTCTTGTTTTCCTTGTGGCTACACGTGGCCTGCCGAGAGGACCTGGGATCTAAGGAAGAGAGAGAGAGAGCCAAACTTTTTCCAAAGTTAACTATTTTAGAAATTCTTCCTTAACAGTACCAAACAGCATAAATTAGCAGAAGTGGAAATCAGTACAAAACCAGAAATAGTTGAAACACTTGAACAGTGAAACATAGCAACATAGGAAAAAGCATAAAATAGCAGAAGCAGAAATTATTACAAAGCCAGAAATATTTGAAGACGTGAAACAGGAAAACAAAAAGCATAAAGTAGCAGAAGAGGCAGAACAGTTTGATATATGAATTGATTAAAGATTGCAGAAGACCTTAAAAGATAGTAAAACCAGTAGAAGTAGAAGGCATACAGAAAAGTAGACAAGCAGGATGCATAGAAAGGGATAAAAACAGAGCACAAGAGAAAAATACATTGAAAGAATAGGAGAAAGTGTGACATGACTGTACTCCAGAGGAGTTTGACAGAAAACAGAAAGAGCTGTAGCAATAATAGTAACTAGAAAATTCCTGCAGAAATTTTGAGGGGCCTGCCAAAGT
>NW_015117560.1:0-10887 GCF_001443285.1 Poecilia latipinna
GAGAGCTTTCTTTGGCAGCATGACTCAATCAGGGGGAAAATGGTGCCCTGGCTCATTCTCCAGCAGGAACAACTTTCCTGCCATCGTTGTGGCGCCCGCTCTAGCACAGCACCCAACGTACAACTACACGTTAGGTCTATTGTAGACAATAACGTAGGAGTAAATTTCTTCCAAAACACTCAGAAGTTTTTAGATTAATCTCAGACAATTTTTAGCAAATAAATCGGACATTTTGAGCTTGAAAAGTCAAAAAAATTTCTAAGAAATTTCTGAGCTCCAAAAGTTGAAAATTTGAAAAAGACAAAAAAGACTGATATTTTTAAATTAATCTAAGAAATTTTCTATAACATTTTAAATGTATTCTATAACATTTTCTTTAAAAAAACTGAAATTTTTTAGATTAATCTGAGAAATTTTCTAGAAAAAAATCTCAAGTTCAAACTCTGAAAGTGGAAAATGTTAATTTTGAAACTCAAATGTTTTTCTAGAAAATTTCTTAGATTGAGCTCAAAACGTTTTATTCAAGCATTTTTGTGACTTTTGAAACTCAGAAAATTTCCAAATTTTCTATTTAAAACTTTATATCTCTCAAAGTTTCTGAGACTTTGCTCATTTTGTTCTCCATCTACAACTATCCGTTTTACCTCTGTGTCGCATGCAAACCCACTTTTTCGCATTCGATCAATTTGTTTGTTTCAGCAGCAAAAACCTGGAAGATCCTGACCATCGTTGTGGCTTTTCCCGGCGTCGGCGTCTGCATGGCCAACGCCTTCATGAAGGCGCAGGAACATGAGCAGCCCGAATTTGTTCCCTATTCACACCTGCGCATCCGCTCCAAGGTGAGTCTGCAAACAGTTTTCACGTTTAGATTTCCGTTTAAAACAATAACTGACAATAAATACTTATTGTCTGTTTCCAGAAATTTCCTTGGGGCGATGGAAACCACACGCTGTTCCACAACTCTCACGCAAACGCTCTTCCTGAAGGTTACGAGGGCTCAGATCACTGATCGTTATTATTGATTATCTGAGCTGCTTCAAATACGCCGACCTGCACCGCCAACAATAAAACAACTTCATCCTGGATTAAGCTGCTTCTGTTTTCTCCTGTAATAAAACATGCATCAAGCATCAGATATCCATTATACTTTATGTTAAAAATGATTCGTCGCATTTTGGAACCAAATGTCAGCCAGAAATATAGATTTCTGAAACAGTTAATCTATTAATCGCAATCAATCGGATTCAATTAATTTAGTTTTTCTGGCATTTACCAAATAGAAACAATTTTGGTAATTCTATCTGACCTAAAATAAGAGAAATTTGGTCTGACTTAACAGGAAACGATGAGAAAAAATGTCTTTTTTTTTTATATCTGGATTCAACTGCAAATGACGTTTTCCAAATTTAGGCTTTAAATCAACGTTGTGCAGTTTGAACATCAACATTTTCTGCCAAAAATGTGAAAATTTCTGTTTGAAAAGTCAAAAATTTGCCAGAAAAAAACTTTTTGAGATTAATTTCAGAAATTTTCTAGAAAAAAAAAAACTTGAAAGATTTCAACAGAAATGTTCACGTTTTTGGCGGAAATTTGATGTCATGGTACTGAACATTTCTGAGAGGAAAAAATAAACGACACCAAAGTGACGTGACCATATATTTATGTGGCACAGCTCATATGCTTACATATTTCTTCCATTAAATTTCATCTTTATATACAAAATAAACACCAAAGAAATTAATTTCGGGGGGGAAAAAAAAGCATTTTAACAGATTTTTGTCAAACGGACATTTTTCTTTGATTGCATCAAAATAAAATGCTGTGAAAATGATGGAAATAAAGCACCGCTCGTTTATTTTCTGTGGTCAAAGCGAACCAGATTTCAGACTAAAGCCGCTGAAACGAGGCTCAGCAGGTCCCGCCTCAGAGTCTCCGTACAGTCGGCCTCTCTGGTCAGTCTGCGAAGGCAATCCGCAAACGGACCGGGTCGGTTCTGGAAGCGCAGCAGCACAGCGAGGCAGGCCCGGCCCAGAGCCGGGTAGCTGTAGCGCTGGGAGAACCAGTACAACTGGGGAAGCGACACCACCAAACCAGTCAACGAGGCGGATTGGTCCTCTTCTGATTTGGACCCAGAAAGGTTCGTGTTCTGGTCCAAACTTCTGCTGAGTCCAGTGAACGACGCGTCTTTTTCTTCCACTTTTTCAGGCAAACCGTTTAGTTTTTTGGTCGGCGCCGTCACCTCGAGCTCCGACGTTGGATCAGAACTCTTCTGGTCCGGTTCAGATTTTACGATGTGGGTTTTGTTTGACCGACTGGGTCGATCGGACCAAGATTCGAGAAATGACAGAAAAACTTCCTCCAACTCCCTCTGGAGGTCGAGAACCAGAAACCTGGATGCGCCGACCATCGCTTCGCCTAACGGGGTTTTCTGGAAACCTCCAGCTGAAAGCGACTCGGCCCGATCCAGTCCGTCCAGAACCAGGGAGTTTAAAGTCTGACATTCCCCTCCGGTTTCCGGGTCCGAACCGAAGCGACAGCCGTGAAGGTAATGCAGCGGCGGCAGCAGCATGCCTGCGCTCACATCTTTGATGCGAATGGCTTCGTCCGCCTCGCACTGGGCTTCTTCTCCGAACCCGCCTCTCAGCAGAGCCCGGAAGTACTCAGAACCGGCTCCGGCCACGGCCTCCTGGTTGGCTGGGAACCGGGTCGCATCATCGAGCTCCAAAACCAGGTCAAAGTCCGAACTCCCGTACGGACAGGACGAGTCTTCGAGGCGAGGCTTCTTCAACAGCGGCGGGGAAGCTCCAGTAGGAGTCAGGGTTGGGTTCTTTTCTACCGGTTTGGGTTTAACAGAACCACTCAGAGCAGAAAGGCATCCGAACAGGAGAGGGAAATACTGAGGCTGAGAAGTCACATCTGAGTCCGACTCTTCCTCTTCCTCATCATCATCAAATGCGCAATCCAGAGGTTTCAGCGCCGCAAGGAGGCCGCCGCAATCCAGGAGAAGCTTCTTCAATAACGATTTGTTGCTGTTGGACAAAAATAAAGTTAAATGTCTCCTTAAAGGCGCAGTAACTTTTTAAAACATTTGTTGAAACTGTCACCATGTTGAGATAATATGTGAAAAGATCAAAAACAACCAATCAGGGCCAGGAGGAAGGTCTAAGCGCTGTCAATCAACCTCATGTACTCGCTGCTAAATGTGCTGACAGAGAAACATCTTACCATCACAGAAAATTATCTGAATAATTGTGATCATGTTTTAGAATTTTCAGAATGACCGATTATCCCTTGATCTGAGCTGATCAGGGGATAATCGGCTGATTGCTGCATAAAGTGTTTTATTATTATTACTAATAATTATATGAATCATTAGTTTTAAATATATTGCTGCTTGTTTTCTACTGGGAATAAGCAGCAATAGAGTTGTAGAGTGTGTCATTCTTAGACTAATCATCAGAATAATCGATTAATTGATTACTAAAATAATCGCTAGTTTTGTTTTAAAATGCTTCTCCCTCACATCCTAAAACAAAACAATCCCCCAATTTAAATAATGTTGTTTAATGTATAAAATACAAGCCAACTTTTATTTGACTTGTACAGATCAATACAATTGAGAAATTAGAATTGATAAATATTCAAAAACAAAACAAAACATGTTCTCTATAAGTTTTATTGCATTTAGGAAATATAAATAATTTCCACAATTCTAACAAAAAACAAGAAAAGTTTAGTTTAACTTCATAACTGAGATAAAAATGTGTCTGTTTTTATTAAATGTATGAAAATATCTGGTTTCAACTGGAAAAGTTTCCAGATTTGGGTTTTATTGCACTTTATTATAAACCTCTGCAGTTTAAATATCACTGTCGAGGAAAAATAAGTGCAAAATCAGCCAAAATATAAAGAAACTGTCGACTTTTAATACGTGAAAGGAAATTTACACAAATCAGAGGGTTCACATGAAAATGTAATTTCACAACTGCGGAGTAAAACAGCTTCCCATATTTAAAAAGTGAGGTACTCGCCTGGTGATGAATGGCAGCGACAGAGCGCAGTTCATCCTGTCTGACTCGGAACCGGACAGCATCACATGGGTCAGAACGCCAGAACCGAAGCCGGACTCACACTGGACACGCAAATTATTCAGCAGCGCGTCACCTAGAGAGGCAGCAGGCAGAGTAAATACATTCAGTTCATGGAGACCCACTGAAAATCTCTATTTTAATCATTTATATGAAGTACTTAATGTGGAGCTGAACATTTATTTTAGCAATCTATTATTCTGATGATTAATCCAGTAATTGAATTTAAAAAAGGTACATTCTGCTGATTTCTCATTTAACCACTTAAACCTTTCTATATAATATTAAAAATATGTGAAAAAAAATGCAAATAATTCAATTATTTTCCTAAATAAGAAACTGCCACAAAATCCTTTGGTTCACTCATGTTTATTTGTAGCAAAGAATTAATATGCAGCTGAACATAATACTAAATAAATACGTAAAAAGGCCTTTCTGCTACAGGCTAATCCACTGTTTCAATTAACCAATTAATGACTGGATAGCAAAAGGTGCTTAATGAGACTTTTACAGAACCAGGTGAAGCTTAACGTATGCCAACAGTGGATTTCTGGGTAGAAGATATTTACAGACAAAGAAGACATTTTTTTTACTTAAGTGCAAAATGTTTATAATTTGTCTTTATTACTGATCTGAGTGTTTTTCTTTTACCAAATGGGCTTTTTTGAGTCTGTATTCTCCAGTTAACAGTTAATCGATTACAAATTAAATTAATTGACAATTCAGTTACAATAAAATGTTTATTTTCTCATAAAAAAAAAAAGAGTTAAATTATTTATTTTCATCTTTTAATCAATTTCTAATACTGTATATAAAAGGCTTAAGTAGTTTAAAAAATCTGCAGAAGATGCAAATTTTACCGATTAATCAAAAATAATCAATTGTCAGAATAACGATTAATCATGAGAATAACTGATTAATCATCAAAAATAATTAATCGCCAGAATAACTGATTAATCAATATCTAAAACGATCATTAGTTGCGGCCCTCCTCCTCTTACCCAGCTGTTTCACTTTGGTTTTCACTCGGTCTGTCTGCCTTTGTCGTCCCTCTGACCCGTCTTCATTTGAGCAGAGACGGTGGCGAATCAGCGCCACGGAACCGGTCCGGACCAGCGCCTGCAAGCAGCTCGGGTTGCAGCTCAAGCGGCAGAGCATGCGGAAGCACCTGCTGCTGGGGTCCTGGTGCTGGGTGAGGTAGCAGAGCAGGTCGGAGATGACGGCCGAGCTGACCAGCGCCGCACTGGGGTCGCTGGCGTGCGAGAAGCGGGACAGCAGCAGCAGGATGGGCGACTCCGGCGTCCAGGGCTCGGGGTGGTAGGGGTGATGGTACGCGCCGGATCGGGGTACAGAAGGAGGGCTTTCTAAAGCGACTTTAGCTAAGGAAGCTGCTGAATGAGAGCGCCGCCGTTTCTGTGAAGAGGAGAACTTTGATGGGGAGACGGGGGAGGAAGCAGCCAGAGTTTGGACATCGGAGGAAGACAAGGAGGAGGATGAAGAGGACACAGGTGGCAGAGGTGGAGCTGATTTTTTGGAAGCAGAGCTGGATGAAGACGGGGTTTTAGGCGAAGGGCTGCAGTCTGGGTTTGGGGAAGAGGTTTGAAAGGAGGAAGATGAGGGGTGAAGACTCCCCCACTCAGCATCAGCACCGGAGGAGTCCAGCAGCTCTCCTTCAGACGAGATCAGCCCCTCAGAAAGCAACCAGGACCTGCAGGACGACATGCATGACCACCACTTTAATGTCCAAATATTAGAGCTTTATTCTCTGAACGTTACGACTTCATTCTCTTAATATTGGAACTTTATTGTCGTATTTTTACGGCTTTTTTCTCATAATTTTATTTTTTCTTAGTATGGCCCCAATACTCCATCAGACTAAGAGGTTCCTGTTTATTATATTTTAAAAAAATGTCCAAGTCTACTAATGTGAGAAAAATCATAATTTAATCACTATTTAATACAAAATAATGTTAAAGTTTAATGACTTTTTGTTTAAATTCACCATATTATGAAAGATTTGCCCTTTATGTTATGGAAAGACAGGCGGCTCTCGATACAAGAGAAAACTCAGGTTTCTAATAAAATGGCTGCTTATAAATCAACATTAGATTAACTTGTTAATCAGTTTCTGGTCTGACGATGTTTTCCGTACCTGAGGCTTAAGAAGCTGGATGAGCCTTGCTCCCTCCCAGCCTCCTCCCTCCTGAATCCCTCAGGCGGGGGGAAGTCAAACGACTCCAAACAGGAAGAAGGCAGCAGCTCGTTGTGCGCCATGTTGGACGCTGCGTTCGCGTCCGCCCTCTCCGCTGCGTGCTCCTCTCCCCTGGCGAGCTTCGCCAGCCGCGCCACCAGAACCGGAACCAGGCCCAGCTCCTGCAGCTGCTCCATCGCAGACTCATCAAAAACAAAGTCCACACAGGCCAGGATGGCGAACCTGGACAGCGGGTGATTCTGGTGGGACGACAGGAACGTCATCAGAACCTCCAAACCGCCGTTTTCTTTCACCTTGGCACGGTTCACCGCCTCTTTGCAGCACAAGCACAAAGCCTTGAGGAAGACTCCAGATCTGAGCGGGTCCTTCTTCACCTCCTCTGTGAACCTCTGAATGACCCCCAGCGACCCCACCAGCGGCCGCAGGCAGCCCTGAGAGCAAACGTTAGCCAGCGTTTTCAGCGCCAGCTCTTCGAAATGTTCGCCAGACTCCCCCGTCGCCATGACGCCAAGCTGCGACAAGACGCCGGAGCGGGAAACCTCCCTGGCGCATTCGACGCCGCAGCCCTTGGTCAGCTCGTGGAGGGTCCGCAGGGCAGCGCGCCGCAGCCCGGGGGGGTATTCTGGGGCAATAAGGGGGGCGAGGGCAGATAGCGTCCCCTGGGTGAGCAGGGAGAGGCGGTTGGAGGGCGAGTCTGAGAGGTAGAGCAGCGCTCGAGCGGCGGACTGGGCGCATTCCAGTTTGGGAGAGGAGTCAGAGGGCGGAGCGACGGTGGGAGACGACGGAGCGGACGACACGCAGAGGAGGAGGAGAGGGACGCCACCTAAAGGTGAACAAAACAATTAGACATGTTTCATTCAGGCATCCTGGGGAAGATCAGTGATGGGCTGCAACTAATAACTATTTGAATAAAAAAATTCACTGCAAAAACACAAAATGTTACCGAGTAATTTTACTCTAGTTTGTAGTAGAAATATATTATTACATTTGAAATAAGACAGAACTAACTAACAAGTATCTTTTCAGCAAGATAGAGCAGATTCTTTTAGGTAAGTCATTCCCTAATATTGATGAAAAAGTTCTAGTTCCAGTGGCAGATAAATTTATTTATAAGAGAATTTCAACATGTTAAAAGTGAAATAATCTCCCAATAGAACTACAACTTTTTCATCAATATAAAGGAATTATTTACCTATATTTTTCTGATAATTTACTTTATAAGTGCCATTAACACATTCAGCAGCAACTACCAGAGTATGATTGACAGCGCTAAGACCCTCCTGGTTTGACTGGGACCAGTTCATTTCTTCAAATGGAAATAGCAGCTCAGGGACATCCATTAACAGACTGTCCAATACAAATGCACACCACACTTTTCAGATTGCTATGTTAAATTTTGACTATCTTTGAGCAAAGATACTGTATTACAGCTGTGAAACGTTCATCTTATAGTTCGCATATCGCTTTAAGACTACCGTGAATTTATGACACTTAGAATATAATAATAAACACTTTTTGATTGAATTCCAGCCATTCTTTTGCAACATTATCATTCCAAACAATACAAGTTGGTATATTGTGCAGCGCTGACATAAATCAAAAATATATCAGAAAATTACTTTTGTTTTATCACATAAACCCAAATAATACACAGTTTTACAGTGCACTGTAGGGTTATATATGGAATTATAAACTGTTTTAAAGCTTCAGAAAAATAGAAACGCTTTATAATTACCAGCAGAGTGGATGAGTGCAGAGCTCTCTGGATCCATAGCCAGGTTCCCTAAAGCCCTGGCAGCCCGGTTCTGGACCGTCTCCAGAGCCACGTTCCTCTTCATTATGTCCACTATTAAAATTAACAAAAAGATTTGTAGATTTATTACAAATCAATGACTGGGGTGGAAATTGCAACACACACACACACAAAATAAACAACAATATAATGTAGAACAAGGGTGTCCAAACTGTGGCCAGGGGGCCATTTCTGGCCCTTTAAAGGACTTTTTTTCAGATAAAAGCTACATTCGCTAAGCTAATTTCCCTAGTTTGGCAGTAAATACGACAGTAAATATCACTGACATTTATCTTAGTATTACACAGAGGTGGATAGACTACTCAAAAATTGTGACTGAGTAATAGTTGTAAGGAACTTATATTTTTTATAAGTTGGATAGGAACGAGGCGACAGCTGGTTCTAAGCTTGTGGCTTATTTCTAGTTGTCGTAGCAACTCCATAACAACTGCCCGCCAAGATGGCTGCCGGCTACAAAGTTCCTGGAAGAGTGATGTCAGATGAAAACCATGTATACAGACTTCATGAAAATTTAGTTTATTGGTGAGCAGGTAAAACTACAAAAAAAAAAATGTAAAAAATAAAAATCATAGTAAACTAACTTGTGCATTTTTGAAAAAAAAAGTTTGAACACCAAAGATGTAGAAATACTCTACACTCACCTACAATGTTTATCCCTTCAAGCTTGCGCACCTAGAGTGGAAAACATAAAATATTTTAAGAAGAGTCTAAAAATAAGTAGGAATAAAGGTCTTCTGAGTGTGATCTCACCTCTAAGCGTGTCTCCAGCTCAGTGCAGCAGTTGGCCAGGATGCTGAGCGCCAGGTCCAAAACTTTCCTGGAGCACTCGGGATGTTTGAGCAGGTTCAGCAGGACTTTGACTCCACCTTTCCCCCTGAATCTGGCGATGCCTGCCTTGTCGCCCTTGATATGCTGCGTCCTGATGGCAACGAGGGCTCGCCACTGATGCATCTTTGACCGCTTGTCTGTGTCTTTGGATGGGACTGTCTGATGCTCAGCCCGTCCTGGTGAACCAGGTTCACAGAGGTGGGCCAAGCACCAGGTCAATGAGGACTCTGGTGTCAATGTTTGGCCTTCTTTGGGGCTTATTCTCTGCAGCATCCCGTCACTTTTCACAGGTGATAAAGCCATGACTAATAAAACTGGCAGGTTACGCGATAACTTGTCCAAACTTTGCTAGTGTTTGTTCAGCCAGAACACCGTTAGGCATCACAGGACACCACCAGTGAAGCAATAAGGCACAAAATAGCATCTTTCTTCACTTTTAACAATTGCAGAGTTGCTAATTAACTAGCAACGCTCTTCAAAAAGCTTAAGGGGCTATGCACAAACTACAAATACCGATAAGACAATGGAAAGTTGTATCACCTGACGCCGCACTCCCTGATGGGAAACTGAGTCCCCACCCACAGGTCCGCTCCATTTGAAAAAAGGCCTGCCGCTTGAGAAGGCCTAGAAACCGCTATTCGACGTAATTGGCGTGTATCTGCAATACGTTATTTTTTTTAATTCAAATTGTAAAGAAAATGTTCTATTTTCGCAATGTTATGTTACCAGAGATCGAATATATTTTGTGGGGGAAAAAGTGCAATCGCCTTCGCTAGCCGCTAACGCCATCTTTAGCCAAACAACAAAACGGGGGCGGTCTCCGGAGTGGAGCAGGGGCCGAAGAGGCGGGTCTGTGACCGAAATCTGGGATTTGTAGTTTCAGTTCTGATTTAATTCCACTCTTCTAACGTATGCCCTCCTTTTATAAAACTACATTGCCCATGGCGATGCTATGCAGCAACTCCCATGAAACAACCAAACGCATTTAGGGATTGTAGTTTGTTATGGCATTCTTTAAGGTTTAAAACACATATGAAGGACTACAAATCCCATATTACAAAAGATCGTTGCAAGAGCAATAGTTTATTGACGGGGGGGAAAAATTCATCGATGCATCAGTAAAGGTTGTTAAATTCCGCGATAGAGACTGTTGGTGAATGAAAACTTTAAATTTTATGTGGGAATTTAGATAAAAATATGGAAGTAATTGAGGCGATAGTGATACAAAATGCTAATGCGGACGGAAAGGAGTCGGCTGCGTCCAGCAGCGTGGGCACCGATAGGATAAAAGCAGGTTAGTAACAGAGAGTTTGGAATTAGACATGTTTGAATCAGTCATCGCATGATGCGAGGAGGCACTGATGAGTGCGCAACACACTCCCACTTCAAATATTATGTGAACCATGCATGTCATCATTAGACTGTATCTAAATAAGAGACTTTTTAATTCAACAAATTCACTTTAGGTATATTTCGTCACATATAGAACAGCTTGTTTCGGTCTATTTGTTTTATTATTTTGTTGGAAATCATTATTTATTGACTATGAAATATATCCTTAGGAAAAAATAAGCTTCTTTATGCTTCTTTGTTGACATTATAGAGTTGCGGGAACACAGCGGTACACAATGTGGGAATGCACTCTATGCAACGCATATGGGATACACCACTGGGAACACATCCAGTACTACAACAGCCAATAGGATGGCCCAATTTGGGCCACTGTATATATAAGTATATATAAAAGGGTACATTTACATTTTTTAAAAAATCTGAAATTTTAAGGTTGATCTAAGAAATTTTCAAGAAGAATCTTAGAAATTTCTGAGTTTGAAAAGTTGACACTTTGCTACAAAAACTTAAATATTCTGAGATTAACCTCAGAAATGTTCAAGTTTTTTCTAGAAAGTTTTATTAATATACTTTTAGTGATAACTGATATCTGC
>NW_015117560.1:14843-16405 GCF_001443285.1 Poecilia latipinna
GGCATTTGACCAGCCTGTGTGCAAGAAGAAGAAGCTGTGGGAAGTGGTAGCAGACAAGGTAAACACCAAGCTGAGGGAGTCAGGGGTCACGGACATCACTGTTAAGGCCTACGAATGCGACCTCAAGTGGAGAAACATGCTGGCCACCTACAGGAAGAACACAGACCGGGCCCGGCGATTGGGCGTGGCCAGCGTCCACTGGGAGTTCTTCAAAGCCATGCATGACGTTCTGGGTAAGAGCCGGGACGAGATCGAAGCCCAGCGCCAGGCCAAGCTCAGCGGAACCAGAGTGGGAAAGGCCATCGCCAGCAAGAGGTTCACACCGATCCTCCCCACGCCGCCCGCAGCAGCCGCTGCCATCACCAACCGGCCCCCGCAGGACGTCCTGCAGCTCTACATGGAGCTACAGGAGAGGAAGCTGAACATGTGGGCTCAGCAGAAAGCGCTGGAGGAGAGGAAGATAGAAGCCATTAACAACCTGGCCCAGGCTATCTCCAGTCTGGCTCAGACCAACAACCCACAGACGTCAAAGGACGGACATTAGTTCAGAACTCATCAGAGGAAAACCTCACTTTTGTTGTGTTACTGTAGCAAACTGACAATATAAAACTCAAAGCTTTTGTTTATGGTGCAAAACCGACTATACATGCATTACCATTGTCTGCAAACTTTCAGTTAAGTTTATTTGTAAAGCAAATTTGAGCAACAAGGCAGTTCAAAGTGCTTTACATCATAAAAAAACAAAAATACAAAGTCATAAAAGTCTCAGTTCGTCAACAAATTGACAAAAATGGAAACAAACATTACATTTTGATCATCAAAATCATCAATGTACATCAAATATGTTGGTCAGTGTTTCAGTTTTTACGGTTCAAAAGCAACTCAGTAAGTTTTTAGTCTAGATTAACGTCACTGGAGGATGCTCCTGCAACTGCCTGATAACTCAGCTGCAAGCCGTCCGTTTTCTTTTCTACGCGTCTCAAAGTTATTTATTTTTCTACTTAAATATGAGTTACATTTGGTGTCTGAATATGAAAGAACAAAAAAGATCCACCAAAGAAAAGGTGAACATGATTTTTATACATGATCAGAATTATTCTTGTAACACCTGTCATGTTAAAATTTAATGTTTGTAGAGCTGCTACTAACTACAGAAATAAATACTATTATAAACGTGTCTGCATTATTATCAGAGATGGGTAGACTCCCAAAAATGTATGCAAGTAAGAGTAGCACTACTTTAACATACTTTTACTCAGGTAAAAAAATTAGTTGTCCAAGAAATTACTCAAATAAAAGTAAGAAAGTGTTTGGTAAAATGGTGTCGAGAANATTTTGAGTTTTTTTGCAGAAATGCACTCCTTGTTTTTTCTGAAACGTCAACTGTCACTAAAATTATGTTGCGTATTTTTTGTATTGCAGAATTCATCTGGACTCTGCAAGCCACATGGCACCTGGTCAACACCCGGCTGGAAATGGATCAGGCATTTGACCAGCCTGTGTGCAAGAAGAAGAAGCTGTGGGAAGTGGTAGCAGACAAGGTAAACACCAAGCTGAGGGAG
>NW_015117561.1:0-5200 GCF_001443285.1 Poecilia latipinna
TGTGTTTGTAGCCTTAAACACAGAAACGTAATAAAAATTCAAAACCCAAACTCAAAGTCCTTCAGATCATGACTGTAATCCTGACTAAACTTTCCAGTCTGTTTGTATCTTCTGGTCATGTGAAGGAGAAACACCTTCATCTGCAGGGCGTTGTGAGGTCATCCACTCCTGTGGAGCTGGAATCGCTGCACATCAAATTGAAAAACTGTTCTCAGCCGTTCTCAAATAAAAGTCCAGTCTTATCTGCTGTTTTCTTTTTCACTGAAAACAGAAACGTGAAGAAAAATGTTCAGTATGGTATCGAGATGCGAGGAGGAGAGCTTGGTGATGAGCCCAATGCTTAAGGCAGAAGTTCATCTGTCTGACCAGAGAAACATTTCAACTTCTTATCATTTCGACCTTCAAATTCCCCCAAACGCACCTCACTGTGAGGAACAGAGAGGCCCTTAAACTGGCAGGACTGGAGGAAATATCAGCTTATTTTTCGCCTTTTATGGTCAGGTGTCCCTCGGTGCTATTGCTATCAATACACAGGAGGCTCCTGACTTTTATGAGAGCCGTTATGTGGACGATGTGGCCTTTATCAGTGAAGCTCACAGTGCTTAGATAAGATTTATGTGGCATCCTGATGCCTCCAGATGGATGATCAGCTTTCAAACGATTCAAGAAAATGTTTGAGACGCTCAAAAAGATCCACTCAACACGAGAAACAACTGGGAGTAAAAATGCTTTGAAGTTACATTTTTAGATAAATATTCACCCTGGATATAAATAACTTGGGCTAATTTCTGAAATTCCTTGATTGAATCTGTAGTGAAGCATCTGGAGTGAAACGGCGTGCAGGACAGCGATACCGCAGGCGGCATGGCGCCACGGCGCTGTTCCTCCTCCCCTCTGATCTGAATGTCACACCCAGAACAAGCTCTGCTGTCCGTCATCCTTTGTCATCTGCAGCCTGGAGAGTCTGGAAGATGGCAGCCAGGTAGCTTATCATGCTGAGCCACGTCTGGGCCCGGACCGACAGCCATCATCATCATCATCCTCACAGTTTTCACATGGCTGCGTCTGTCACCCGCCTCTGTTTACCGTTCAACTTTCACACATTTACAGTTTGAACAATTTCAGGCAAACTGTGACTTCAGAGGACACAAAACACCCGACAGCAATCTGACTAATTTCATCCATGAAGGAACGATGAGCTCCACGTTCTGGGTTTACATGACTGATCGACTGATTAGAACAATGTATTGATTAGAACAATGTATTGATTAGAACAATGTATTGATTAGAACAATGTACATCTACAAATGTAAACATCTGCTGAGAATGTGAGGACACACTGACTACTGCAGCAGCACAACTTCACACTGAATAAACATAAATATCCAACCGTTAATTCATGCAGTGGGAAAAAAAACAAGCGATCGTTGCAAATAACTTTCATATTTTCAGTCATCAGATTGAAAGCATTCAGCAGAACAAAAACTAGATTTTTTTTGGTGTGTATTTTTCTATTTGATGAAGTTTCTCGGAACATGAAAAAAAAACTGAATTATCAGTTAAAACATGCAAAAAGGATTTACCTTTTCAACATAAAACATGCAGTACTTTAATGACAAGAGCAAATTCATCCATATTTTATAGAAAGGGGATCTGATGACTGTTGTAGGTCCATAGTATAAAGTCTGTCTCACATTAAACTCAAGAAAAAGGCAAACTTACCTGTTTTGATTTGATTATTTTCTTTTTTTTTTTTCCAATCAAGACATGAATCAACATTTCAAGAGTAAACACACTGTACTTAGGCAGGTTAAAGAAATGATCTCCTCTAAGTTGTTCTGGGCCTAAAAGTCACTAAATGCTTATCAATCTGTTTACTTTGAAATTAATAGAAGCAAAAACTTGGTTAATGAAACATATACTTTATAAAACTTTTTCAGTTTTAAGAGATTTTAAGTTATCTTAAAAAAAAAGAAAAGTTTTGTTTCTCTGTTTTAAAACCTAAAAATAGAAATTAAATATTTTTTTAAATAGCAAATTTTCTTTTGTAGATATTTATCAAAAATAATGAGTGTCTCAGACACCATGTGTTTGACACGACTCGTTCTTTCCTCCAGTCTCTCACTGGTCACTGTTTCCTCTTTAGACTGACCCGAGCTGCTGAAAGTTCACCCTCATCATCCTCATCTTGTTTCCAGTTGGACACGGAGCTGAAATGATAATTAATGAAGATAACTATGATTATGGTCTGGCTGATGGAGTGTTGGTTCATGGAGAAGCAGCTCAGGTCGCCACAGTCATGGAGTCTCAATCAACCTGTCATGTTCTGCAGATGGGTGGGAGTAATGAATATGAATGTGTTCTCCAGAATGAAGCCTTTCTGTTGGCAGGAAGCCCTGAGGAAGATGGCAGCCATTACTGCAGACAAAGCAGGGTCAGCTGCTGACCACAGTCAGGTGGACATCAGTGATTCCTTAATATAACTGATTAATAGTTGTTCTTGTTCAAATGCAAACATAACACCAAGCCTATGATGATTAAAAGAAATTAAACAGTGTAAATTGTGTGGGTTTCTGCTTGTTTGTCCTTCTGGATGCAACCAGAGAACACTAATGGAGTAAAGGACCACACACTGATGTTTTACAGTTCACTCAGTGTGCAGTCCCAGGGAAAAGAAAGTACACCCCGTCAGTGATGGAGAATGAAAGCTGACACTTTGCTCCCCGAGCTGGATAAGAAAGTTTTCCATGCGGCGTTTCATCTGATGTCTGCAGACATTTGGAGTCTGGAGCTTTGCCACATATCACTGTTTATCCTCACAGCGCTCCGGACAGATTCCTGATCAGATGTGTTGCAGGGCTAACAGGCTGATGGTCCTAAGATGTAGAGCATGAAAGGAAGCAAACTAACCATCTGAAAAATTCACATTAACCTTGTCCATATCACTTTGCTTTATGAAATGGAACCTATGAAATAATCATGTTTCACTTTTTATATCACTGTAGGAGGAGAAACAACCACATCCAGTCCAGAACCATGAACCAGAGCCCAAAGAAGAGCATCTGGGTCCAGACTCTGCCTTTCATGTGTCAGTCGTCTTATTGTTACATGCAAAGCAGAAGGTCTAAGTGATGACCCATCCTCACCTCATGTCACAACAATAAGGTTCAATCAGCTCTGAATAGAATGAAACCTGCTGTTTCTTTTTTGTAAAAAAGGATTTTTAAAATCCCACATTTGCAGCAGAATGTCTCCTCAGACCGGCTGCAGAACCAAACACTGCAGAGAGCATCATTACTGAGCTCCGTTTGGTTTTCTGCTCTGGAGTCACAAACCAGTCAGAGCTAAACTCTTTCATGTCTCACATTTAAAGATGAAAAGTTTAAAAGAGATATAATATTGAAATTTTTTGTTATATCACGTAAAACAGAAAAATGGTGGTTAATAATCAAAGGTTCATTTCCATCCTCTCAGTGGAGCTGATGGCTCTGGGTTTGGTCTCGTTTCAGACAACATGGACTCTCTGTCAACGGCCTCTGAGGAGAGAAGTCTGATGTTTGCTGAGTTTTCCTGTCAGTTCAAACGCTGAACACACTCAGCGGTTCTGATGGAGTCGGAACGTCTAACATGGATTCCTGGTCAGGAGTGATTTTAATGCTTCATTGCTGAGGTTCAGTAATGATGCAGATTCATCATCCTGCTTATTTCCGCTGCACTGATCTGCTCAGATTATGGTTGGATGGAGAGACTGGGCTACTTGACATGAGGATTTGAGAAATTAAGAGTAATAATTGCTTTAGCTGAAAGACGTCTGACCTCAGTGGTGTGAGGGCCAACAGCTGCTCAGACAGGACAAGCATTTCAGCTCCTTGTCATTATTCTTAATCAATGTGAGAAAGGAGGATATCAAGCAAAACCTCTTTTGAAAGGTGATAATGAAAATGTTTTCTCACCTTTAAAAAAATCAGAGATTAAAGAACCTGTGTGTGTTCTCTGCTTCTGCATCTTCTGCATGCTTCATCATAACTCAGAGGGAACATCACGAGATATTATTAGATCCACTGTATTAACATTTAAAATAAAAAACTGAACTTTCTGATAAAGTGCACTCTGACAGCTCAGCTCTTCTGCAAATCATTTCTGAGGAATAAAACAGACGTTAGAACATTTTCCATGACAGAGTAAAGCACGCTGCGTCCCAACGATCTGGAGCCAGGCTGGCGAGGCGGCACGGTGTGGGCGACAGAGCCGCTGGCCACTGTTCTATCTTGGTGCCTCTCAGATATCTGCTACCCTCTGATGAATAATGGAAGAAGTGGTGAGCGGTGTGGGCGGCAGAGAGGGATGGCCTCTCCTCAAAATAGACATCAGTGCAAAAATGCAAAAGATCTCATAGATGAGATGGAGCAGAACGGCTGATGTGACCAGATCTGGAGAGCATTCAGCTTCAGATGCAGAACTCTGCAGACAAGTTGTCTTAACATGGATCTGTCATGTAAAATCCTTTTACACAGAAAATAAAAATATTTACACCCCTGAACTCAACCACACTGTGTAATTAATGGAGCAAACATCTGGGAGAAGGGGATCAGGTCAGGTGAGAGTAACTGGAACTGAACAATAGGTTACAAAAAACCAGCTCTGGAAATCACCCTGACCATCCCACACTCATCTCAAAGCATGGTGGTGGCAGCATCATCCTGTGGGGAGCTTTACTTCAGCAGGAACAGCAAAGATGGATGGAGCTAAATCCTGGATGGAGACCTGGAGAAGACCTGGAGGTTCAGTTTCCAGAACAACCACCAGATCATGTTTTAGAATGGCCTACTCAAAGCCCAGATCTAAATAAAATCAATAATCTGTGACAAGAGCTGAAAATCATAGTCTGAAAAATCAGAGAAATACCTTCAGTTCCTAGTAGAAAGCTCGAAAGACTCATTCCTGAAAGATGGTTCTGCTACGGAAGAACACGGTGGCTGAATAGAAATGTATGCCACACTTTTCAGATTTTGTTTTGTAAAACAAAACAAAAAGATTCTGCTTTGTGTCTATGTTTCAGGTTGTAAGAAGAGAAAATAAGAGGTGGAAGAAAATTTTCAAAGAACTGAACATAACAGTTTAAATAAGAGAAACAGGTGTGAGAGAGAGAGAGAGAGAGAGAGAGAGTGAGAGAGAGAGAGTGTGTGTGTGTGTGTGTGTG
>NW_015117561.1:10353-16396 GCF_001443285.1 Poecilia latipinna
TCTCTCTCTCTCTCTCTCTCTCTCTCTCTCTCTCTCTCTCAGGCAGCAGAGCTGAGACTATTTTTAGAAACAACGTTGCGGTGTAGGAATCATTTAAACTGGGTATAAAACATCGTCTTGTAGCGGATCTGCAGCTTTTTGTCTGGGAATCTTCAGACTCCAGTCAGCGCTCCGGCAGCCATGGGACAAGATGCTGCCGCTCCGCCAAGGCGCTTCTTCCTCTGCTAACTTTTGCGCCATGGAATCCGCCGCACTTTGTAGAACCGGTGGCAGCTTTGCGCTCTGTGGGACTTCACTGACTTTTCCTTTTGTCTTTTTCTGAATGTTAGAAAATGTTGAGATGTTTGCAGTTTGGAAAATCGCTGGGAACTGTCTACCCGTGAGGAACTAAGCTCTGTAAGAGTTTCAAGCTGAAGGTTTTTCTTTCTACTTTGAAGTGCACATTTTCACGGGCTCTTATGGGAATTAGACACTCGTCTCGCTGCATGCTCCTCAGGAGAAAAATGGCGGAGTCTGAGAGCGGTGAGGTAAGTGTCAAAAAAAGGAATTTGATTTTCCTGGGAAGAAACTCGGTTTGTAAAAATCACAGCAGGGAGTTAAAGGTGTGAAGATCCATCCGCTGTGGATGCAGCAGCACCGACTGACTGTCCGGGGGTCCGGCTGTCTGTCTGTCTGTCCAGGCGGAGCTTCAGTCATTAAAGAAATAATTACATCGCATCAGAATTAAGATGCGTTGCAGTGGAAAAGAGACACAGCAGCGGGACAGATGAGGAGCATCAGCCTGCTAAACATCAGCATCAACGCGCATTAAAACAGCGTGAAGGTCCGAGCAGCTCAGGACGTCAACAGGACGGGTTGGACCTCCCGAACATTCAACAGAACCGTCCGGCTTCAGTCAGTCCGCTGGGACTTGCGCACTGTCCAGGGTACTGCGGTACTCTGCGGTGTTGGAGCAGACTGACAGGAAGCAGGTTTATTTAAAGGGGTTTAAATGGACCGACAGCGATGAGTTCAAAGAGCTGAATTTGCTCTGGAAACAGTTTGATAAGATGTTGTGACCTTCAGCAGCTCTGAGTGAAACACTCAGAGGTTACAGACTCGTGTTGCTTCGGTTTTGCATTTTTCATCACTAAAAGTTCAGTTTGATAGATTAGATAGTTTCTGTGCAGGAATGATTTTTGTTCCTCTCCGAGAACCAAACAGGGCAATAATAATAATAATAATAATAATAATAATAATAATAATAATAATAATAATAATAATAATAATAATAATAATTAATAATAATAATAATAATAATAATAATAATAATAATAATAATAAAACAATGGGTTAACAAAAAGTAGTGCAAATTATTAAATGGAAGGAAAAACGATACACTTCTTACAAATAAAAATCTTAAAATTGTAACATTTGGAAACTCTCAAAGATCTGTTCAAACATCTAAAAATAGAAACAGATGATGGTGTAGATTGAAATGTGTTAAAAAGGCCTAGTCAAAGTCCAGTCAATCTGAAAGACTGTTAAGCTCTCTCCTTCCAGAAAGAAGAATAAAAAATAAATAAACTGTAATATTTTCCTGTTGAGCTTTTTGGTTTCAAGGTGACAAAATGAGGGAAATGTGAAGCGATCTGATCACCTCTGTGCTTTACATAGAAAACTGATTAAAATCTGTGTGAAAACATCTGAAGAAGCTCAGTCTAAAGCCAGACTGATTTCCATTCTGATCCACAGATCATCGTCATTTATCTTGTCAGAATGTCTGTAGTTTTAAATTAGACCGACTTTAACAGGCAGGATGAGATTCTGCGTTGTGTAAGAGACGGAAGGACAGAACTGCCCTTCTCAGATAACCAGCCTCACCTCTCTGAGCGCTCAGTCAGAAATAGAAGCATAAATGTGTTTATCTGTTCTGAGGGTCAAAGGCAGATTGTTCCACCTTCCTCTGTCTGTTTCTACAGCTGCTCTCCTCCGGCTCCACTCAACGGGTCGCACCACGAAGCCTCGAAACCACCAGACTCATTAGAGCCTCTGACTCAGCAGACTTCATTTTAATGAATAGTGACTCTTATCTGGTTATTCTGAATTTTTTGGCCTTAAGCTGACTGGTTATCAGTCCTTTTGTTTCAGAGTTTAATCTGAAACGACACGGCCTCTGAGAAACCTTTATGATCCAACATCCAATCAGCTGATTGAAATAGATTGATCGCTTTGCTTCAGGCTACAGCCAGGACTGTATAAAATCTGAATCCAGATCTAATCCCAGGATTACTCCTGATGAACAGAGAAAAGAAGAGCAGCTGTTCATCCTTCACTTCAACTCAAACCTCAACCTTTCTGACCAGTTTTAGTTCTAAAACATCTGTCCACGTCTACAGCTTTCACACATTTGATTCACCACTGCTGTCCTCGATTAAAAAATGTCCGTTGCTGTGGATGTGATTCCTGAGGTGAGATCAGAGTGACTGCTGTACGCTGAGCGAAGGCTGCGTCTCACAGCCGGTCCTGATGCTCAACTCTGATTTTTTGCTAAAATCAGATTTTTTTATTTAATGGTCGTTCATGAATGATGCAACTACAATCACACTTGTGTGACTGATTAACATCCCCAAAGCGACCCACACGCACAGAAGAAGAAAGTAGACGTCACTCAGCAGCGCTCTGTTTACTCCAGTAAAGATGGCCGCCATCTCTAGATGGATTGTAAAGTTGCTGAGAGCGACAGCACTGTCAGCAGACGGTCAGCAGACAAAGGAAGCTGATAAACAGAAAGCTAGCAGCTAACAGCAGCTACCTTTAGTGGAGCTGCAGCTTCTGGTCTGGTTCTGATCCGGTTCTGTTTGGATGTGGAGTCCGACCATGAGTGGTTGGTTGGGATGTGATGCGTTCACTGACTGCTTTCATCGATTCAGTATTGTCATTTTCGGCCTTTGTTTACGTCCAGATTGACCGTCTGGCTTCTGCTACTGCAGAATTATGATGGAAAAGTCGGATAAAATGCAACATGACGGTTCAGAATATCGAACACAATTTAGTTCCACACGTGGAAGTGGAACAGATCAGATATTCGGGGGCAAAAAAAGACATTTTGCTGCAGGAGGGACTGGTGCACTTCATAAAATAGATGACATCATGAAGGAAGAACATTCTGTGAAAATGTTGAAGCAATATCTAAAACCATCATCCAGGGATGTAAAGCTTGGACAGAAATCAGGGCTCAGCATGGAGCCAAACTGGCTTCTGGATAATAAAGTCCATGTCTGGAGAGGCAGCATGGCGACCTGAGCTCAGTACCTGAGAAAGTTTGAAAGCAGAGCTCAGAGGTGCCAACAAGCCTGACCCAAGTAGACCGGTTCTGTTAGGAGGAACGGACCAAAATTACAGCAAACTACTGAGAGAAGAAAACCAAAAACACCATAAACACCCAACACAGAGTTCAGAGGTGATTCTACCATTCAGGCAGAAAGTTCTACATTTGGAAAATATTGAAGAATTCTCAGAAAAATCTCTCACTATTCTGGTATTCAGTAAAAGAGATCATTTAGATAATTCCATCTTTATAGCTTTCCTGATTTCATGCTGATGGAAGAACGGCTCAGAAAATATTTCAGCTTTAGCAACTAACAAAAACAACAACTAAAAGATCAGAGGAATTAGATGGAAAATGTTTTCCTTCCTTAAAAAAGGAGATATAAGTTCCTCTGCTGGAGGCTGAAGCCTCACTGTTAGTCATGTGAACTCCATCTTGCCAAATATATGTTTTTTTTCCCTCATGTATTTTTAGACGCCTGGAAGTTGGAATGAGAACAAACAGAGGAGCTTTCTGGGTTTTTCTGGGATGTGTTGTGTCTGTTTGTCCAGGTTTGTCCTTACAGCAGCTCCTCAGTCACAGCATCACGGCTGCAGAACGTCCTGCCTGCTGCTGCAGACTGGCTCACTGCAGGGCAGCTGTTTCTGTTTGCTCTCAGTACTTTATGAACTCATCAAAAGGTTGTCTGTTGAATAAAAAGTTGATCTCCGTCTTGAAGAGACGTTTGTCTTCTTCTCTTCTTTCCTTAAAGCAGCCTCAGTCCCAGCCGCGACCCGTCCGCATTATTCCATCTCAGTCAGCACAGCCGACCTCGCTGCCCAAGCCTGTGCCTTCTGTCCAGCCCGCGTCTCGGCCCGCTCTGCCCCCTCACACCCCCCACGCCGCCGGCCTGCCCAGCTGCCCCGGCCGGGGCAAGATGGCCAAGTTCCTCAACCCAGACGAGATGACGTCACGCGACTACTACTTCGACTCTTACGCCCACTTTGGGATTCACGAGGTAAAACGTGGTTAATCACAGTTAATTCACATTCGTCTAGGGACTGAACAGTGTTTCACACAGTTTTGCATCAACTTGGGTTATTCATGAAATTTGTTTGATGATCTGAAACATTTAAGTTTGGGAAAAAGACCAAAACAGAAGAACTCTGAGTGCTCTTCCTGGGCCTGTAGAAGCTGAAACAGAGATGAGCTTTCATTAAAAACTGCACAACGTTTCTTCAGCCAGTGGATCTTCATACTGTAAAAACATAGGAAAGAGAATTCACAAATCGGTTGAATTTCTGCACACATTTAAGGCACTAGCAGCTTTAGAGTACCTTGACTCAAACATGACCATCCAGTCCAGCAGATGAAGCAGCTGCAACGTTTCTGCATCAGTTGTTCTGGCTGCAGCCACAGATGCATCAGAGCGGCGTTTCTAAACCAACAAACCTCATGTATTTTAATGGTGCTGCTGTAAGAGTGCAGAATGAGTCAGCTCTTTAATCATTTTCTATTATTGGAGAAAAAAGGCAACAATGGAAATTTAAATATACAGTAAAATATCTTCATGTGTTCAGAATAAACATTCACTCTACTAAATCCTAATGTAGTATCAAATAAGGAAATATTTGATGTCTTTTTTTATTAAACTGTAGTTTTTCCATAATATATCCAACACTATGCACTTTCCAGATCACTTTTCCTCTTGTCTTTTTCTCTAAATTACAACCAGCTTTTATCAGATAATCTCATGTGCATGAAATCTTTCTGATGCAAACAGAGCTATCAGAAACCAATGCAGTTTGCAGAAATTCATGCATCATGTTTAGTTCCTTTGTGGGAAACTGCAGACAAATCATTTCAGCTCCAGTTATTTTATTAGCAGTTCTGGTTTTGTGCAAAGGTTGTGAATCGGATGAAGCCCAAACTTCAGTTTTCACATTTAAACCTCAAAAATACAGCGAGAGCAAAAGTTTTGAGTCATTTTAGTTTTGGTATCACTTTCCTCTGCAGTGCCTTAAAATATTATTGAACCAAAGTTTCTGTTTACTTTATTTTAGTTTCTGTTCACCTGCTAAAGAACTGCAGCAGCTGCACATTAAAGCTTTCACATGTTTTATAACAAATATAAAGAAATCAAATCAAGAAATGCAAACAAAAATACCTTAAACCTGCTTTGCATGCTCAATCATACATGATGTTTCTGCAGATAAGACCTTTTCATTCCTTATTTAGGAACAGTTACGCGTCTCTGCTGCGCTGCAGAGTTACATAAATCCATAACTGTGTGATTTCTTCTTAAGGCCAGTCTCCAGACTGCTTCTGCTCCTCCTCTTTAATGTTCAGAAGCTTTTAGCTCAGACCTTTATGTCATGGAGGGTTTTAGAGATGGCTGAGGTTATGATAGCTCAGCCTCTTCAAAAGGCCACAAATCTTAACCTTTCCTCTAACAAGCTCTTCCTGAGAGCTGCAGCACCTCAGAGTCTGAGCTGAGATCCATACAAACTTCCACATTTGATGAAAAAGGATAAAAAAGCAGAATTATTTCTAAAACAGATAAAGCAGTCAAACTTTATTCATTATAATCACATATTTCTCTTTCTTCGAGCTCATATCTTCTTCTTTCAGCTCATATTCTTTCCTCAAATTGAAACCAGGAAGTTGTGAAGGGGAGTACCCAGATAGCACAGAATGATTGAAACAACATTGAATCAATGTCAGCCAGAAACATTGAATCAACGTTGAACGCTG
>NW_015117562.1:0-1227 GCF_001443285.1 Poecilia latipinna
ATCTGCACCACACGTCAAGTGACTGTGCAGATTATTTATTTACCTAGCACATAATCAGTGTTGTCGATGAGGGGAGGCAATGTAACTCTTAAATATATATATATTTTCTTCCAGATGTAAAATGTAAAACTAAGCTGGTAGGTCACAGGCCAAAGGAGGATATTCACATAATTTCTGTGTTTTTTATTATTTGGTGTGTGTGTGTGTCTTGTACTTTGTTTTATTGCGAATTAGATGTAATATGCCTTTTGCTGTGTTATGATATTAAATTAAATTGGTGTTCTCCTAATTCCCCATTTTAGTATGACCAGCAGAGTGCAGCTGAAGCAGGACAGGCTTGTAGGTCTTACTGATTCCTCCAGCTGCTAGACACGATCAGAACATGAGGATGGAGAGACCAGCAAGTGTTGAGTCAGAGAAGGCCAGGTAGGGAAGTAAGTGCTGCTTTTAGGGGCCAGGTGTGTTTGGCTAAATATATTTCTCCTTATATATTTAAGAGTTACGTTGCCTCCCCTCATCGACAGCACTGATTATGTGCTTGGTAAATAAATCATCTGCACAGTCACTTGACGTGTGGTGCAGATTAACGTGGACCTGATAACATTGGTGCAACGATCCGCTGTTTTCCCATTTTAGCTTCAATGCTAGTTAATACACACACACACACACACACACACACACACACACTGAGGATTGCGCAACAGTTTTTAACACATATTTCCTCCAGATATATTTGGTATTTTCCACGCTTAATGCCACTCGACAGAGGTGCGCTGGTTAACGAATATTACACAAGCCTAGTTTATGAACTTTACCTAGTGCTAACATTAACTAGCACAATGCTACCGGGGATCGCGGCAGACAAAATATGTGACTGACGTCATGAGTTGTGTAAGATTCCTTCTTTGAAACAGGGTGGACACTTTAGAAGCTGCTAAACGGTGTAATTTTGTGAAGATTCCTTCCCATCCACATTCTGTGTCCCGTCACCGAAGCCCTGCAGTTCGGGACATAGTTCTGAGATCTCAGAGAGTCATCCGCTTTAGTCAGCGCTAACCAATCGGAACACGTCTTACATCGCTCGTCCTTAAGCCCTGCCCAGAATGTTCATGTAAGCTTCCCAAAGCAAATAAAGTTGTATAAGCAAGAAAACGAGTTCAACCAAAAAAAAAAAAGACTTAACCAAACAAAAAGTTTCAATCAAAAAAAGTTTCAACCAAAAAAAAG
>NW_015117562.1:1240-2841 GCF_001443285.1 Poecilia latipinna
CGAAGCCCTGCAGTTCGGGACAGAGTTCTGAGATCTCAGGGAGTCATCCGCTTTAGTCAGCGCTAACCAATCGGAACACGTCTTACATCGCTCGTCCTTAAGCCCCGCCCAGAAAAAGAGACTCAATCAAAAAAAAGTTTCAACCAAAAAAAGAGACTCAACCAAAAAAAAGAGACTCAACCAAAAAAAAAGAGACTCAACCAAAAAAAGAGACTTAACCAAAAAAAAGTTTAAAAAACAAAAATTAGTGATTTTTGCTTTGACATGATTTCTTTTTTGATTAAATACTACTTTTTTTGTTTGACGTTTTTTTTGATTAAATAATACTTTTTTTGTTTGACATGATTTTTTTTTTTTTGATTGAATAATTGTGAAACAAATCTAACTCCATACTTGTGAACTTAAAAAGTTATTTGCCAAACATAAACTTTTATTTGCACACATGAGAAATCTTTTGTTGTGATTTTGGGCCTTGCCCACGACGTCATGCGAGAATCGCAAGCAAAACTTTGAGTCACAAACAAAAACTTAGAATAGCAAGAAAAGAATTATGACAAGCGCAATTAAGTTTGTTTTGTAAATAATTTTTTCACTTCATGAGACAAAAATGTGTGATTTTAATTTTTAAAAAAAAGTTTTTTAAGCAAAACTCAGTAGGCTTTTCTCATGGTGACATGCATTAACAATTAAATTTTTGCTTTTTTTTATTTTTATTTTTTCTGCAGTTCCACCTTAAAGTTTGATGCAGCTCTGCTTTCCTGAATGGACCATCTTCATCTCCACTGCAGTAGGAAACGGGCAGCTAGATTACAGTTCACTAAAAGGTTGCATTGTGCCCTTGTTTATATTTTTTATAGTGTAATTCTGTAAAGACAAAATTGTTGGGTACCAGGTTGGGTTTTTTTCTTCCTTTTCAGCTCTGACCATCAGAGGGCGCCAGGAGCCACTTTTCCGTGGTGGGTGTGTCAGTTGGTTCCTGCTGGACGCACCTGGCTCGAATCATCATCATCAGAAGAGTATTTAAGCGGCAGGCTCCTGCACTTCACCGTCAGAGTGTTTTACCTATTGTGGTACCTCCTGCCTCTCTACTGTTGGTCTCTTTGAGATCGTTTCTAGTAGCCTTCAAACCCTTACCTGTTGTTTTGTGACTCCTTCCACTTTCAAGTTTCCCCGGAGACCTCCCGTTCTCAAACCCTGAGGGAGTTCCGTCCACGACGCTGGGAGCTATGCTCACCGGAAGCTCTTGGAGTCTCTCTCTCGAGTCTGTCCGTCCCTCATCTCTCTCCGAGTCAGCCCCCACTTTAACCGCAACCTGGTACCGGAGCTCTTCCCCGACCTGAACAAATTACTACAAGTAAGCACTGAACCCATATCAATAGCCTGTTTTCCTATGTAACCAGGTGAAAAATGGGTACATGTCAAATGTATTTTGTAAACCATGTTTTGCTTTTATTTCACCGACTGGTTGTAATTCTTGTTTTTGTCAGCATGTGGTGCTGTTGTTACAGAGAGGTCTAAAATTACCGGAAGTAGAAAAAAAAACCTCGTTTATGTACTGTGGCACTAACTGGTAAAACGGAAGAGAAGGACATTTTTTGATC
>NW_015117562.1:5998-12643 GCF_001443285.1 Poecilia latipinna
CTGCTCTCGCTGTTGAACCGCTGCTACGTGCTACAGGTAGTAATATGTAACCAGGTGAAAAATGGGTACATGTCAAATGTATTTTGTAAACCATGTTTTGCTTTTATTTCACCAACTGGTTGTAATTCTTGTTTTTGTCAGCATGTGGTGCTGTTGTTACAGAGGTCTAAAATTACCGGAAGTAGAAAAAACCTCGTTTATGTACTGTGGCACTAACTGGTAAAACGGAAGAGAAGGACATTTTTTGATCCGAGACCTGGTGGAGAAAACGACTCTATGGCCACATGAGAGAAGAATCCAAGTGTTCGAGGTGCCACTGCCGTTTGTTCAGCCGTTTGTTAAGCCATTATATGCTGTTCGATTTCAGCTTTTATGTGAAGCTGCGTTCTACTCTGTTGAGTGCTAACCGCATTGTAAGCCCGCCATTTCACTGAAGCTAAAGCTTTCTACCGTTCGAAATACGGGCCATTTATTTCTCCATATATTGAATCTCATTCTTTTTGTTTTTCTTACACTCAGAGGGAACAGTGTCTTTTTGAGAATAAAGAACCCCTTCTATGTGAAGCTCCGTGTGCTTTATGAATCCCGGCTTCACATATTGGTACCAGGAGTGGGGTCTCGTTTTTAAATTTTTTTCTCTCTGTGAGGGCATGTATATGGCGGTGCAGCGTTAGCATTATTAAACGGCAGTGGTGAAGAAGTGGCCTATACCAGAGTGGACCTGGGTATCGCGTCTGTGTGGCGGCATCTGTTTCGAGATCGGAGGAGGACGTTGCTGGACAGTTTGTGCTGGCGTGGTTGTGAGGGATTTCAACCGAGGTGATCGTCAGACCAGAACGCATTCTAGGCGGGAGAAAGCATCGCCCAGCAGCGGTCTTGGAGCAGCCCAGGAACATCCGGTGGATTCGGGATTTCAACCAATTTATCCTTTGCTATATAAATTTCTATTGACTGTTACGTGAACCAAAAAAAAACATGTCTGACCAAGGTGAAAACTTTGAGATGGATGAAGAACAGTTGATAGTGAATAATACCGAGGATAATGAACAGGATGGTGGACAGAACCATGAACAAAATGACATTGATCAAGCTGGGGTATTACAACAACTAAGTGAGTTAGCCAGAAGACAAGAAGAAGTCATGACAGTCATATCATCATTAAATACTGAGCCTACCAGATCTTATGTCTATGTACCCAGAGAAAGGCACATTTCACCATTTAGTGGAGACCTTGACAAAGATGGGAGGAGTGTAGATGAGTTTATTGAGGAAGTAGAACGGGTAATTTCTGCTAGAAACCAATCTGCACCTGAACAGTTCGATTTTGTGCTGTCATTGTTAAGAGGCTCAGCTCTGGAGGAAGTGCGTTTACGCAAAGTTGATGGTGATGTAAAAGACTTGTTTGTCTACCTAAAAGATGCCTTTGGAGATAAACGTAGTGCTTCCCAACTTTTACAAAACTTCTACAACTGTAAGCAGAAGGAGGGCGAGGACATACGTGACTTTTCACATTCATTATCTCAGGGCTTCAGTTTTGTACGGAAACAGCATCCTGATTCCGTGGTTAATGAGAACACAGTGTTGAGAGACCAGTTCATTGAGGGCCTCAGAGACCTCTCACTGAGACGAGAACTCCAAAAATATGTAAGAGGAAAACCTGCATCTACTTTTATAGAGGTGCATGAGGAAGCTTACTTGTGGTCCTTAGACCAAGCCCCTAGCACAAAAATAGTTAGGAGTAAAGTGAAGACCTGCAGTAATGTAACAGCAGAAGCTCAGTGCTGTGCAGTTAAAGAGACAGGCAATCCATTGTATCTGGAGGATGTGATGAAAACTCTTAAAGAGCAAGACAAAGCCACTAATCTAACTAGACCTAATGAGAAGTTAGTCTCAATTGACGACGTTCTTAAAGTGCTCACTGAGCAAGGGAAAGTGATAACAGAACTCACTAAAGCTGTGAAAGAGTTGACATTTCAGAGCAAAAACCCTAGTAGCCAGACACCATCCAAGATCAAAACTGTTCCAAGATTTACCCCTGACGGTAAGCCGATATGTTTCAAGTGCCAAACTGCTGGTCATGTTGTCAAACAGTGTCCCCAGAAAAGACATAAAAACTCGGATGAGTCCCCTGTTTCCGGTCAGTCGGGAAACGAGAGACCCTGGTTGCAGTGAGTCGGGTAATGCAGGGTCATGTCATAGACTCACCTACACTGGAGATCACACGAGAACAAATCCTTGAGCGTGCCATAGGAAAATGTCCAGTGGTTGATCTAAAACTTAATGGCAGGTCAGCTCATTGTTTACTGGACACTGGCAGCCAAGTCAGTACTATGACAGATGAGTTTTTCAGAAAATATATTGGTGATGATGAGAGCATGCTAGCTACAAATAGTTGGCTCAAAATAACTGCTGCAAATGGACTTGACATTCCTTATCAGGGATATATTGAACTGGAAGTTGAGACAATGAGTTTAAAGATCCCAAATTGTGGCTTCTTGGTCCTGAAGCCTTCAGTGAATCTGATTGTTTCTGAAGAATGCATAATTGGTATGAATGTCATTCACAGATGCAGACAGCTAGTCACAACAGAGTTTGACAACACTTTGGGTGGATCTTTAGACTCTGGGTGGAGGACAGCTTTCCAACAGGTACAGATCTGTTGCATTGAGAGAAAGGCAATAGTTCGGGTTGCAGGTAGAAACAAAGTACGTATCCCTGCATCCTCGGTGTCCACTGTGTTCGTAAAAGGTCACACTAAAACCTCAGATGCAGCCTCTCAGTTGATCATTGAACCAGTGACTACTCCTTTACCACCCGGATTAGCGGTTATCCCAACACTTGTCACAAGGACCAGCCATGTTCTTCCACTCCAGGTTGTTAACTTCTCTGCTGAGGAAGTGTGGTTGGGCCCCAGAACACGGCTAGGCGTGATCTCAAAGGTGGATCCTGTTGAGAGTGAGCAGATGTGCCAAGTAAAGTTTCAACGCATCTCTGCCGATGTTGAACAGGTTTCAGTTGATTCTAACACAGTGCAAACTGACAGTAAGGTGCAAGCCATTTTGGAAAGACTTGACATGGGGGGCACAGAGGAAGAGCGTGTTGCTCTCTGTGCATTGCTGTCCCGTTACATTGATGTTTTTGCAGATGATGATGAACATCTGGGTCACACGGATAAAGTGAAACATGAGATCAAGCTGGTGGATGACGTACCTGTCATACAGCCATATAGACGTATACCTCCTAACCAATACCAAGAAGTACAAGAGCATATCTCTAAACTGTTGAAAAAAGGAATCATACAGGAAAGTGAAAGCGCTTACGCCTCACCAGTTGTGGTAGTCCGCAAAGGTGACGGCAGTATACGCTTATGTGTAGACTATCGAAAGCTAAATCTAAAAACCAAGAAGGACGCATTTCCATTGCCTCGTATTGATGAGAGCTTTGATGCATTAAAAGGTGCCAAATACTTTTCCACAGTTGACCTTGCCAGTGGGTATCACCAAGTGGCCATGGATGATCGAGACAGACATAAGACTGCTTTCACCACGCCTTTTGGGCTGTTTGAGTATGTGCGCATGCCCATGGGGGTGTGTAATGGCCCTGCAACATTTCAAAGATTGATGCAAGCAACTATGAGCGATTTGATATTCGACATCATGTTAGTCTATCTGGACGACATTTTGGTGTACTCACCAAGCTTTGAGTCTCATTTGGAACGGTTAGATCTAGTTTTTAAACGTTTGAGAGACACAGGATTAAAAGTGAAGTGGGAAAAATGTCACTTTTTGCAGAAGGAAGTAAAATTCCTTGGACACCAAATTTCTGCAGAGGGCATCGCAACTGATTCCTCCAAGGTAGCAGCAGTCAAGGAATGGCCCGTGCCTGGCACCATTAAGGAACTCCAATCATTTCTAGGCTTATGTAGCTACTACAGAAGGTACGTTGAGGGCTTTTCAAAGATCGCAGCCCCACTACATGACCTTGTGAATCAGTGTCGAAGAGCCGCTACTACAGCCAAAGCCAGTCAAAAACTAAGTGCATTGTGGGATACCAACAGTCAGATGGCATTTGACACTTTGAAAGAAAAGCTTGTGACAGCTCCCGTTCTGGGTTATGCAGATTTCACTTGTCCTTTCATTTTGGAAACTGATGCTAGTGGTCAGGGTTTAGGAGCTGTCCTGTGCCAGCAGCAAGGTGACAAAAAACGGGTCATTGCATATGCAAGTAGACGGCTGAGAAATGCAGAGCGAAATGATAAAAACTATAGCAGCATGAAATTGGAGCTGCTTGCACTTAAATGGGCAATAGTGGAAAAGTTTCGGGGGTACTTGCTAGGCTCTAAATTCACTGTAATATCAGACAATAATCCCTTATGTCATCTAAAAAGTGCAAAACTTGGGGCTATTGAACAGAGATGGGTAGCGCAGTTAGCTGCCTTCGACTTTGATGTGCAGTACCGACCAGGTCGGTGCAACTCGGCCGCTGATGCACTGTCACGACACCCGTTAGCAGGGGAGCCAGAACCAAATGATGATGAAGAATTTGATGATTGCATTGCAATTTGCAATTTGATTTGTAGAGGCACTGCTTTGGAGCCAGAGCTGGTTACAGCTGGGGTCAAATGTTGTCAGGTAAACCAGATCAGGGCTGCAGAAACTGGCAAGTCCAAGTCACATGCTAAAGAGGCTACACCAACTCTTCCAGGTTATTCCAGGGAAGAGCTGCGGACATTTCAAGGTCAGATCCAGTGATTGGTGTTCTAACACGGTTTTTGGATCGAGGTAGCATGCCAAGTTCACATGAAAGGAAGAATCTTCCTGATGCTGCCAAATCATTGTGGAAACAATGGAAACACATTAAGATGCGTGATGGATTGGTGTACAGAGTGGTGAGGGATGATCGTGTTGGAGAGTGTTTTCAGTTGCTTGTTCCAGGTTGTTTACAAACAGCTGTTTTGAAGAGTGTCCATGACTCTATGGGACATCAGGGAATAGAGAGGACATTACAGTTGTTGAGACAGAGAGCATTCTGGGTCGGGATGCACAAAGATGTTGAGCAATGGATTAAGAACTGTGAACGTTGTATTCTCACAAAAATGCCCAACCCAAAGATTCACCCTCCAATGAAATCCTTTTTGGCAACACGACCTTTAGAAGTGGTGGCAGTAGATTTCACACTCCTTGAACCAGCTTCTGACGGCCGCGAGAATGTTCTAGTCATTACCGATGTGTTTACAAAGTTCACCCAGGCGTTTCCTACACGAGACCAAAAAGCAGAGACCACAGCCAAAGTCCTCTTAAAGGAGTGGTTTATGAAGTACGGTGTACCTGAACGTCTTCATTCAGATCAGGGCCGTAACTTTGAATCAGAGGTTATTGCTGAACTTTGCAGAATGTATGGTGTGAAAAAGACGCGTACAACACCCCATCATCCAACAGGGAATGCACAGTGTGAGCGTTTTAACCGCACTCTGCATGAACTGTTGCGCACACTTCCACCTGACAAAAAGAAGCGTTGGCCTGAACATTTACCTGAACTGGTTTACGCGTATAATGTCACTCCACACGCGACTACAGGGTATTCCCCTTACTTCTTGCTCTATGGGGTAGATCCACATCTTCCTGTTGATGCATTGCTTGCAAATGAGAGTCACCGTGATAAAAATCTTGATTGGCTTGCTGTACACCAGCAAAGACTCAAAGAAGCACATGAAAAAGCAAAAGAGTATGCAGAGCAGAAAGCAGCAAAACGCATTGCTCGGCATAGTCACAAAGTGTACTGTCCTTCAATTGAAGTTGGAGAGTATGTTTACCTGAGACACAGACCAGCTGGTCGTAACAAAATTCAGGATGCATGGAGTCCAGTCGTTTACCAACTCATAGACATAGTAGGCACAACTTGCACAGTACAACCTGTAGAGGGAGGACCAACAAAAACGGTTAATAGGGCTGACATCAGGTCATGTGTTAATCTGCCAGACACAACCCAGGGACACATTGAAAACACTGTAACCAAACAGACAAACACAACTGAATCTCACACTGACTCATGTGATGAGTATGATGGGGGTATAGTCGTTGAAGAGGTTTCTTTTGACTTGACTCCTTGTTCAGGTGTAGAAAAGTGTAATACTGGTGAAAGTGTTCAGAAGCGAGCAGAGACACAGTTGACTTCAGAACGTGAACCTCCTGTGATTGAACAGGTAGAGACTGAACAGGTTGGTAATGAAACATGCAATATTGACCAACAGTGTGAGATACCACTATCTCCTCCTTGCATTAGACAAGCTCCCATACCTGCTCCCCGCAGGAGTAAAAGGGTGAATGCAGGGAAACACCCAAACCCACATCATGAACCTAGGTCGGTGTTGGAGCCAGAAATGAACTCAATGGTTTCACAGATTATTGCAAGCTTAGGTTCTGTGTTTTTCAGAGAAGCTTTAAAAGAAGTAAAAAGCAGTTACTTTGTCACCGAGGACGATGACTGTTAAGCAGAGGAGAATGTAACCAGGTGAAAAATGGGTACATGTCAAATGTATTTTGTAAACCATGTTTTGCTTTTATTTCACCGACTGGTTGTAATTCTTGTTTTTGTCAGCATGTGGTGCTGTTGTTACAGAGAGGTCTAAAATTACCGGAAGTAGAA
>NW_015117562.1:13498-17621 GCF_001443285.1 Poecilia latipinna
AAAAACGGGTCATTGCATATGCAAGTAGACGGCTGAGAAATGCAGAGCGAAATGATAAAAACTATAGCAGCATGAAATTGGAGCTGCTTGCACTTAAATGGGCAATAGTGGAAAAGTTTCGGGGGTACTTGCTAGGCTCTAAATTCACTGTAATATCAGACAATAATCCCTTATGTCATCTAAAAAGTGCAAAACTTGGGGCTATTGAACAGAGATGGGTAGCGCAGTTAGCTGCCTTCGACTTTGATGTGCAGTACCGACCAGGTCGGTGCAACTCAGCCGCTGATGCACTGTCACGACACCCGTTAGCAGGGGAGCCAGAACCAAATGATGATGAAGAATTTGATGATTGCATTGCAATTTGCAATTTGATTTGTAGAGGCACTGCTTTGGAGCCAGAGCTGGTTACAGCTGGGGTCAAATGTTGTCAGGTAAACCAGATCAGGGCTGCAGAAACTGGCAAGTCCGAGTCACATGCTAAAGAGGCTACACCAACTCTTCCAGGTTATTCCAGGGAAGAGCTGCGGACATTTCAAGGTCAGATCCAGTGATTGGTGTTCTAACACGGTTTTTGGATCGAGGTAGCATGCCAAGTTCACATGAAAGGAAGAATCTTCCTGATGCTGCCAAATCATTGTGGAAACAATGGAAACACATTAAGATGCGTGATGGATTGGTGTACAGAGTGGTGAGGGATGATCGTGTTGGAGAGTGTTTTCAGTTGCTTGTTCCAGGTTGTTTACAAACAGCTGTTTTGAAGAGTGTCCATGACTCTATGGGACATCAGGGAATAGAGAGGACATTACAGTTGTTGAGACAGAGAGCATTCTGGGTAGGGATGCACAAAGATGTTGAGCAATGGATTAAGAACTGTGAACGTTGTATTCTCACAAAAATGCCCAACCCAAAGATTCACCCTCCAATGAAATCCTTTTTGGCAACACGACCTTTACAAGTGGTGGCAGTAGATTTCACGCTCCTTGAACCAGCTTCAGACGGCCGCGAGAATGTTCTAGTCATTACCGATGTGTTTACAAAGTTCACCCAGGCGTTTCCTACACGAGACCAAAAAGCAGAGACCACAGCCAAAGTCCTCTTAAAGGAGTGGTTTATGAAGTACGGTGTACCTGAACGTCTTCATTCAGATCAGGGCCGTAACTTTGAATCAGAGGTTATTGCTGAGCTTTGCAGAATGTATGGTGTGAAAAAGACGCGTACAACACCCCATCATCCAACAGGGAATGCACAGTGTGAGCGTTTTAACCGCACTCTGCATGAACTGTTGCGCACACTTCCACCTGACAAAAAGAAGCGTTGGCCTGAACATTTACCTGAACTGGTTTACGCGTATAATGTCACTCCACACGCGACTACAGGGTATTCCCCTTACTTCTTGCTCTATGGGGTAGATCCACATCTTCCTGTTGATGCATTGCTTGCAAATGAGAGTCACCGTGATAAAAATCTTGATTGGCTTGCTGTACACCAGCAAAGACTCAAAGAAGCACATGAAAAAGCAAAAGAGTATGCAGAGCAGAAAGCAGCAAAACGCATTGCTCGGCATAGTCACAAAGTGTACTGTCCTTCCATTGAAGTTGGAGAGTATGTTTACCTGAGACACAGACCAGCTGGTCGTAACAAAATTCAGGATGCATGGAGTCCAGTCGTTTACCAACTCATAGACATAGTAGGCACAACTTGCACAGTACAACCTGTAGAGGGAGGACCAACAAAAACGGTTAATAGGGCTGACATCAGGTCATGTGTTAATCTGCCAGACACAACCCAGGGACACATTGAAAACACTGTAACCAAACAGACAAACACAACTGAATCTCACACTGACTCATGTGATGAGTATGATGGGGGTATAGTCGTTGAAGAGGTTTCTTTTGACTTGACTCCTTGTTCAGGTGTAGAAAAGTGTAATACTGGTGAAAGTGTTCAGAAGCGAGCAGAGACACAGTTGACTTCAGAACGTGAACCTCCTGTGATTGAACAGGTAGAGACTGAACAGGTTGGTAATGAAACATGCAATATTGACCAACAGTGTGAGATACCACTATCTCCTCCTTGCATTAGACAAGCTCCCATACCTGCTCCCCGCAGGAGTAAAAGAGTGAATGCAGGGCAACACCCAAACCCACATCATGAACCTAGGTCAGTGTTGGAGCCAGAAATGAACTCAATGGTTTCACAGATTATTGCAAGCTTAGGTTCTGTGTTTTTCAGAGAAGCTTTAAAAGAAGTAAAAAGCAGTTACTTTGTCACCGAGGACGATGACTGTTAAGCAGAGGAGAATGTAACCAGGTGAAAAATGGGTACATGTCAAATGTATTTTGTAAACCATGTTTTGCTTTTATTTCACCGACTGGTTGTAATTCTTGTTTTTGTCAGCATGTGGTGCTGTTGTTACAGAGAGGTCTAAAATTACCGGAAGTAGAAAAAACCTCGTTTATGTACTGTGGCACTAACTGGTAAAACGGAAGAGAAGGACATTTTTTGATCCGAGACCTGGTGAAGAAGAGACTCTATGGCCACATGAGAGAAGAATCCAAGTGTTCGGTAATTAATGTTGGAACTGAATTGTCTTCCATGGACAAAGCTACAGAGATGATGCTAATGTCATGTTTTTCTGTTTGTCCTCTTCTAGAGGTGCCACTGCCGTTTGTTCAGCCGTGTAAGCCATTATATGCTGTTCGATTTCAGCTTTTATGTGAAGCTGCGTTCTACTCTGTTGAGTGCTAACCGCATTGTAAGCCCGCCATTTCACTGAAGCTAAAGCTTTCTACCGTTCGAAATACGGGCCATTTATTTCTCCATATATTGAATCTCATTCTTTTTTTATTTTTCTTACACTCACACTTTTTGAGAATAAAGAACCCCTTCTATGTGAAGCTCCGTGTGCTTTATGAATCCCGGCTTCACACATATTTTATTTAAAAGGTGCTTTGAGGGCACATAATGTCACCTCACAAAAATAAAAATACATTTTAAAGAAAAATAATAATAAAAATAAAGAGATCGTGCAAATCCCTGTCTGAGTAGTAGCGCGTTCAGACGGGATTTAAAGACAGAGAGTCAGGTGGTCCCTTGAGTGGGGAATGTGGACATATATTCCAAATAGTAGAGTCATGTGCATGAGTTGTACATTTACAGAATGAAGATGCTTTATGTCCATAAGGCACATTCACAAAGCGGGTGGCTCCGCACGCCTTCTTTAAGTTTTGCTCAGAGATCCAGGATGATCAGTTTGAGCAATCTAAACGCTAATAAACCATCATCATCATCATCATTTCCCAGCAGATCAATATGATCTCTGAATAATCGCTGCCTCTGTATCCTTCCATTGACGATGTTCTCCATTAGAGCCAAAACTCCACGATTACGCGGCTCACCTTTGCGCAGCTAGTTCTACGTGTGATTGCATACACACCTTAATCACCTTAAAAATAATAAAATCTGTTGATTATTTTTAATCAGCAGGTTTGGGTTAATCTGCTGATCCAACCCTGTTTTCTTTTTTTGGTGAGAATTACCCCGCAGATGAATTCCATGCGCTTCTGCGCACAGACCAATGAAAACAAGGACATAATTTTTTGCCCCCATTTAAAAATTCCTCAGTGTTGTTTGCAGATTACATAAAGTTACATCTTTATGAGACAAAAACTGAGGAAAAGTACTATTTACATTCGAGCGAGGTTTTCACATACTTTTATTTTTATTTTCTTTATTTTGTACTTGTTAGCTTATTGTCTGAGAATACATGCGGTTCAGTTTAATCGTTTACATTTAAGCAATAAAATATTAAAATCATGAAAAATATTGGTTTGGTGCTTCTTGGTCTAAATAATACCGAACGTAGTCAGACTTCAGGTGAGCTTTGACGCTTTGTGGTTTGATATTGTCCACAGAAAAAGTTTGAGTGACTGCCGCACATTTTCACGCCAGTGAAAGAATGTGCGTATATTTACGCAAAACTTGACACAAAGTTAATTTTTATACATGCTAACTTTTGCGTAAAATATGGGACCGCACTTTTTTTGTGTGCACACACGCTTTATGCATGAGGCCAGGCACAGGGGGGCGGCTGGGGGTGCTTGAGCACCTGCCCTTTTTGCTC
>NW_015117563.1:0-228 GCF_001443285.1 Poecilia latipinna
GCAGAAGTTCAGACAGACTGCCACTGTTGTTATTCGAATGCATCATTTAACATATAGTTTTAGGCACATGAATGCATCTTTTTACTTAATGAGCATTCTAAATTATTTCTAACCAGAAATAACTTAACTCAGCTGGTGAATGTTGATTCCTGCTCCCCATTCCCCACTTACCTGGCTGTCCCACCCCACTTCACATGGTGAAAATATTAACACAAAAACGACTTACCT
>NW_015117563.1:3129-8069 GCF_001443285.1 Poecilia latipinna
ATTCCACAAAGTATTTTTAGCTAATGTTCGTCATCGACCCACTCACATATAAACGTGAATATATATGAAAATTAAACAATCACCAAAGACAACATTTATGACTTTTCATCATATTTTAATTGTAATTTCTGAATAAAGAAAATACATGTGAACTTATAATACAATTGATTTTGATAAATCGTTTTTATATATACAGTAATCAACATTTATGAACATATGTACACACACAGACGTCAATATATTAAATAATAAAATATATGTATATATAAAATATATATATTATTTATTTATTAGTTAAATAAAAAATATTTTATTATTCAAATAAATATATGAATAATATATAAGAAATTATATATATATATATATATATATATACATACAATTTCTTATATATCATTCATATATTTATTTGAATAATAAAATATTTTTTATTTAACTAATAAATAAATAATATATATATTTTATATGTACATATATTTTATTATTTAATATATTGACGTCTGTGTGTGTACATATGTTCATAAATGTTGATTACTGTATATATAAAAACGATTTATCAAAATCAGTTGTATTATAAGTTCACATTTATTTTCTTTATTCAGAAATTACAATTAAAATATGATGAAAAGTCATAAATGTTGTCTTTGGTGATTGTTTAATTTTCATATATATTCACGTTTATATGTGAGTGGGTCGATGACGAACATTAGCTAAAAATACTTTGTGGAATGGCATTTTCTGAAGTTCGGTCCATTCATTTGTATTAGCTTACTGGCAGAGATGCCACATTCAATATGGCGGACGCGATTACGTATCGCTGCAACGGGACGACCCGCTCCATGAGGCGTCTACGTATTAATGTCTATGCGTATTTACCAGGTAGGACATTTTGATAGAGTTTTGCTAGATCAACATGTGCTACCATAGACGTGTAGGATTCTAATATAATTATATTTTTTATATTTTAGTGCATCTAAATGTACTAGCTTTGCATATTCCCAGGAAGGATTTTAGTGCATTTACACAAGCAGGTATTTTTAAACAGGAATTCAGGTGCTTTTAAAAAAGATTTCGTCATTCACATATTTTTCAAATGCTACGTTGTTACTGCTAAACGCCACTTAAATATAATAATCGACAATCAGTATTTAACATTGACACTAACTACTAAGGTATTTGACGGTAGCGGTTTTCGAAAGGTCGCACCGACATTTAGACATAGCAGTCTAGATGCAATAAGGTAGGAAAACCTGACGAGGAAGCACAAGTAATCAGAACACCGGTTTGTTAAATAATTAAGTTTTCCTCCTGAAAAATCTCGCGGTTTTCCTACTCATTTCTGTTGTCTTCATGTAGTCTGGAAAAGCCGTGGTTCACCTATTTATTAGTTTAAAGATGGAAACATTTCCGCTTCAAAATTTTATTTTACTCACCCTCCAAGTACTGTCGTCAACGTTAAGAACTCTTCTTCTTCTTCTTCTTCTTCTTCTTCTTCTTCTTCTGACAAAAAAATAAAATAAAATAAAATAAAAAAAATACTTGAGCATTACTGCCATCAACCGGTAAGGAGTGGGGACCACATGGCATAAAAAAGATCCTATTATGCAACTTACAATGTTTCAAAAATCAAATATAGCCTGATATCCTCTGCTTCCTGAATATTTCTTAAATAAATCAAAAGTAATTCCTGCAACACAAAATAACATGTTTTATTGTCTCATCTTCTCCACAATCATATTTCCCTAAAACCACCGTTCTTTCATTTCTTGTACCCTTAACTTTTGTGACCTCTCCTTCATTTTTTGTGTTATTATACTTTTTATTTATGTTATACTGAAACTAACATTAATATCAACCAATATGCGATTAGTGCTCTCTTTAGCCAGCCCGTCTGCCATTTCATTCTCCTTATCCCCAAGATGTGCTAGAACCCATGTAAAATTTACTGTAAACCCATCATATTAATTCTATAAAGTGTTTTGTTGTATTTCAATTAATATATCTGGTCTACTATCTGAATCTTCCAAACTGGCCCGTAATGAACAAATTATTGATTTTAATAGTCTTACTTCTTCCACCCACTGAACTGCTAAAAGTTCAGTGGGTGAACTTTTAGCAGTTCAGCAAGCATTTCTCCTGTATAAACTGAGACACCCTTTTCCTACTTTAATTAGAAACTGCGGTGCAATAAATGCTGTCCCTATCTTGTTAGCTGTGTTTTTGAAGCATCTGTGTGTATCCGTACATAGTTATAGGACTGAAATCTTTAACTATATGTTTATTCATAATAAGATATTTACATTTGTTCTTGTTTTCTAATATTGAAAAAAAATCTACCTTAGCATTAGGAAGCATCCAAGGTGGTATTGTTTGTAATGGAACTGCCTGACATATTTCATTGGTCTAAATGGATTTCATCCATCCAAAGCTCTTTAATTTTTTCTTTTTCTTTTCCCAGCCATGTTTAAGCACCTCTAATGTTGGATGATCATTTCTTTGTAGATTCTTGTATTTATTCAAATTCTGAAAGCTGTGATTTCTTTTTAATAATTTGAAAGCTTTATTGCATTTCTTAGTAACTTTAGTACATTGTTTAGTAACTATTGTTCACCAGGGCACCAACCTCCTTTCGCTTTCCCTGCTAAAGAACTTGAAACTAATGTTAAACCATTTGCTAACACTATTATCTCTAAAATTAATTCTGGTTCCACTCCCATCATTCAGACATACTGAGTTCTAAACATAAATTATTTCTTCTAACATATCCCCATTTTGATGATTACTCCTTGAAAAGTAACTTAGTTAGATTACTGATTACTTGATTTGGAAACTAACTAAGTTACATTAAAAGTAACTTTTTAGTTACCTTCAGCAGCTGCTACCAACAACGCTCTGCCACCTGTGAAAATTACATTGAGCTTTGCTAATTCTTAATTGCAAATTATTTTATAATAGTAACATCAACAATGTATCAGAGCCTAAAAAACAGACATCAGCATCTCCTTATTCCTCACTCATCTCCTGAGACTGATATGGTACAGAACATTTTATTAATAATTCAGTTTCTTATTGTGCTTTTAGTAGACTGGTATGGTTTGATTATTTGCTTATTAAATGTATAATAATATCAGCCAAAATCATATAAATGGTCATTTAAAGAACAAATCATACTAAGAGATTAACAGTAAATGCATAAATATTGTATACTTTAAAAATGTTTGTTAGGGTTTTCTGTTTGTTTTATTAAGAAATGTTAGCATCTTTTATTAAATCAGTGTTCAGTGGTCATTTAATGTATTATTAATGTCAGACACAGACCTTCTGCCCAGGGGCGGATCTAGATGGGGGCCAACAGGGGTACAGAAGAAATTATGCTAAATAAATGTATTTTGTTAATACTGAGAGGTGGATTATTTTAACCTTAACAATGGGCTCTTTGCATGTACGGCGTTGATGTCACATCTGCATGAGCAAATGCGGCTCACTTGTTTCCGCTTTGAGTTTCCATGACAGCTAGAAAAGACAAAGTCCTATTTCAGACGCAAAAAAAAGCAATACTATGAATATTGTTGTCTTCCATATATAATGGAACATCAACAAATTAAGTTTTCATTAATTTCCAAGCAATTAAGAAGAATTAAGAAGATAGTGGCGTGTAAATATTTGTCGCTACCAGTTAAAGCTAACGCCGCACAGCAAAGTTTGCAGCCTCCACATCACTCTGGATCAGCTTCTTCTGCCTAAAACTACCGGGGGGAGACGGATGGTAAATAAAGGAGCCTCCCTGAGTTATTTCCATGGAATCGCTTCTGTATTCAGCCTGAAAGAACGAGTGTATGGGAACGAGAGAGCAGACCAGAGCCTGAGAGCCCAACAACCTGAACACACTGCTGTAAACACCATCCTATTTGAGCTCTTCACAAGAAACATGCAAAACTAATATAACAAAACTAGAAAATTTCTGAAGAAATTTAAATGGGACCTGAAGAAGTGTGCCCATCACTTTGGACCCAGAGTTTCAGATTTGCCCTGAGGAATAAATCCATGCAAGTCTGACATGCATGATCAACCACTAGAGTGCAATGACTGAAGAGTTTACCAGATTCATAATCACAGTGCTACAGATAAGACGGTTCACAACTACTTTACAATGGCTAATCCCAAGAACAGTGAAACTCACTCTGAGACTGACGACTATAAGCTTCGTACATGTGGTTCTCACTCACGGTCCAAAATAAAAGAACATGAAGACAGTGGGTAATTGTTTATTTTAAAAAAAAATTAAATCTTCATACTAAGGATTTTAATTTACACTCAAAAATTCAGAGAAGTAATAATTTTATGTAAGCAAAACATGAATAGTCACAGGAAATATGTATTCTTCCCACAATGCATTGTGAGATCTGATTCAGCGCTGTGAGACTACTCACTGCTTCTGCCTAGGACTGCTATGGTAATTAATTATCTGCACCTGGGCTGGCTCTCTCCCTGGTTTCTATACTTGTGAGACACCCAGCGTCTGTCTCAGGGCCCTGACAAAAAACCATAAGCCCTAGGAAAATTTTGAAAACATTTTACGGGAGCAGGCATGTGTATCTATGTCATGACCAACTTTCAGATCAACAGGCCGATATTTGTGCCTGTGAGGGGGAGTTAAACAGAGTTTTGGAGTCAGACCTCCACTGTCCTGTGTGTGTTTCAGAGAGAAATCTTACTGATGCTGTGAGTTCCTCAGACTCCAGTTTGACTCCAGTTTTTTCGTTTTTCTCAATTTATGTCGTCATTTTTACACAGAATCCCACTAAAAGTAATAGCTCACTTCTCGGCATCGAGCCGCACGTTTTGATACCACTTTTGTGGGGGTGCACGCAGCGGTACGAGCCGCATTAACGGTGACGGAAGAATAATAAATAACTAGAAAATTCCTGCAGAAATTTTAA
>NW_015117563.1:11107-12735 GCF_001443285.1 Poecilia latipinna
AGGCATGTGTATCTATGTCATGACCAACTTTGAGATCAATAGGCCGCTATTTGTGCCTGTGAGAGGGAGTTAAAAAGAGTTTTGGAGTGAGACCTCCACTGTCCTGTGTGTGTGTTTCAGAGAGAAATCTTAGTGATTCTGTGAGACACTCAGCCTCGATTTTTCTCGTTTTTCTCAATTTATGTCGTCATTTTAACTCAGCATCCCACTAAAAGTAATAGCTCCCTTCTCGGGATCAAGCTGAACGTTTTGATACCACTTTTATAAAAGTGCACGCAGCGGTACGGGTTGCATTAACGGTGATGGAAGAAAAATAAAAAATAATATCCAGACATTCTATTGGGTGTAGAACAATAGCAATGCATAGGGAGAGCAGTGACTGACTTGCTTAGCATAAGAGTTATAAAAGTTAGTACCTTAACTCTTATAAAGTGTCAAATATCAAATCTGCTGGAGTTCATAATTTAACACTTACTAACACTAATCAGTGTTAGATCTTAATATTAACTCTCACAGAGTACTCCTTTAACTTCTTAAGAGTTATTTGTAATTAATATTAAATAGGTACTTTATTGTTTTGAACTTTTAAAAATTATTTGGAAAATAAACATTTAATAAAGAGGCAATTATTTTCTCAAATGCATTTATTTTAAAATGTGCACCATAATTACAAAACATATTACAACATGGAATAATGTGCATGTTTCACATGTCGCTTTCCTTCACATGTTCCTTTTTAAAAGGTCTAACATATCAGCTGGGCAATACAAAATGCAGTATGCTTAATACAATACAATATGCATGAAATTGTTCAAAGTACAAGGTGGAGAAAGTAAAGCCTGTATCAATGCATGCAGTTCATGTAATATGATGGAGCACATTTTCTTTTAACAGGTAGATTACCAGATATGTACATTACATAACAGACCAACCTGATATTCAGATCCATCATTTCTGAGCCAATTTATATTTCTGTTGATAAGAGACAGTTCCTCTCTGCACTCCACCAGAGAGATGTCCATCACTAACAGATTGTCTTCAGGTTGTTGGGCTGTTAGTGAAGTTTGGCCGGAGACACCAACATGCTCCTCTACTGCATCGGATAGTCTTCAGTCTCTGAGTACTACAGCCAGTGTCGGTCTCTGGATCATAACAAACAAAAAACATAACAATGAGGAATGGAATGAATGAATACATTTTTACTACAACTCTTAACAACAAGCCTCAATTACAGAAATGTGGAGTTTCAGAGATATTAACACTTACAAAATCACTCAGCGTCATATATTTGGCAGGCACAATAAAGTGTCAGCGCATTTAATAGATCATAACAAGCTGAATAGTAATCACATTGTCACATATTTAAATTTTAGGGATACAGCTATTAAAACTGCATGTATAGGAACGTATAGTTAAGCATATTTAAATAATTTTGGTGGAATACAATATTTTAAAGTATGACATGTTTTGCAAGATACAACCAAAGATGCAATTTATTCACACACACATTATGTATATATTCAGATAATCTCATATATATATATATATATATATATATATGTATATATATATATATATATATATATATGGAGAAATACCAGGGCCTTAACAGTAATCAGATACCCTGC
>NW_015117563.1:17675-19501 GCF_001443285.1 Poecilia latipinna
GTGTGTATATATATATATATATCGCGCTCTCTCTCTCTCTCTCTCTCTCTCTCTCTCTCTCTCTCTATATATATATATATATATATATATATATATATATATATATATATATATATATATATACATATATACATACATATGTTATCTGTTGTGACAACAATATTTACATGTTCATTAAATTTTTACCCAATAGCCTTGAAATAGGACAGTTTTGCAGAGCTTTTTTCTGGTGCTGCCTTTCTGCAAACCATCCTCATCTCTTTATCTTTTGGAAACCTTTAAAACAAAAACGTGATATCTGGGAGTGTGTACACAAAAAACATTGTCCGAATGAGGTCCATGTTATTTTATTCATATACTGTTATTTAGTGAGTTCATTTAAGTTATTTTGTACTGGCTGATCTGCACATAACGGTTATAACAAAGCAAAAATAAAAAGGCAAAGGATGAAACTAAGGAGCCTTGTTGCCTTCTTAAGCTGAGCATTCAGAAAAATGTTACATTCACTATTTTTGATCTTCATATTTCAAAGAATATAAAACTCCAAATTTTATTAAAATTTGTTGATAATGATAATTAACCAAAGCTACTGAAATTGTGAGTAGGCCTGTTTGAAACATATTCCTGTCGTCAATCTCCGGCTGAAGACCAATAGCTAACATTTGCTGTCATTTCGCTGGTGGGCATAAATACAGTAAAGTAAGATTACATTCACAACATACTAAGAATAATATGTCATTCTTACTTGTGAAAAGTTATCTCCCGGTCCCTGACATCAACAGTTCTTAAATTTAAACACGAATAAGCCGAGCAGAACTGAGGCATCTTCTGCTGTTTTGGTTCAGCAAAGTACGAGAGTGTACCGCTCCAAGATGGCCGCCGTATTTCCTGCGCCGGAGCAGCCAATGCGGGGTCTATCCTTATGTTATGTTTATGGTCTCAAAATTCACGCAAAAATGCAGCTTATAAATCAAGATATATTTGTGTTTGCATTAAAAAATACAAGTGTGAATCTTGTTCTATGCGTTTGTGGATGTTGGTCTGTATATTTGTGAATTATAAGGCTGTTTTAGCTCCATATTCAACATAAATAAAAATATAACATTTTTCAGCTCTGGGTATACTGTTTCATAGACATAATATAAGAGTAGATCCCGCATTGGCCGCTCCGGCGCAGGAATTCCGGCGGCCATCTTGGTGCGGTATACCCTCCTACTTTGCTCAACCAAAACAGCAGAAGATGCCTCAGCACTGAGGGATATTGTAGTTCGGATCTATGGATTAGTGATGTGAGGGCTCCACAGACAACATTTCACAAGTAAGATGGATATATTATTGTGTATATATTGTGATTAGAATATTACTTTACTGTATTTATGTCCACCGGCGAGATACCAGCTAATATTAGCTACAGTGCTTGGTGTAATACGGGTTCAGCCCCGCTATGAAGGCTAACTGAGACTGTAAATCTAAAAAAAATAATTATTCTCTAACATTGACTTAGATTATCTGACACAAGGGCCTATATTAGAAATGAAACAATATAACACATATTATAAAACTTATATTATGTGTTATAACATTCACCAGCAAAGTTTACACAGGTGGTAAAGACTATTATTTATATTCTTTCACTCTGTCAAGTAAGATATATCCTAAATCTTCCGTTTTTGTTTTGAAAGTTTCCTAAAGACGATGTGAGGAAGAAGAGGGAGATATCTATAAAGAGAGACGGATTCACTGCAGCACGGATGAATCTCACATCGGATTTTGGACTCGTCGGCTGAAACACACACACACACACATATATATATACACACACACAC
>NW_015117564.1:0-370 GCF_001443285.1 Poecilia latipinna
ACACACACACACACATATATATGTGTGTGCATATTTACTGTGTGCATATTTACTGAATGTGGAATATGTGCCAGTAAGGTAATACAAGTGAATGGACTGAACTTGATAAAGTGCCGTTCTACAAAGTATTTTGTAGAACGGCAAAATACCGTTCTACAAAATAGAACAGTATTGTCAATGGCAGCACATTGTGTCATTGACACAATGCTGCCATTGACACATTTTCTCACACACATTAATATATTTGGCAATCAAAGAAATTACTAAAGAGAGTTTCTAACTTTAAAGAGCACAATGTTTTATTTGATAGAAACGATTCTGAAAGTTTTTATGACACTGATGAACAGACACACTTTTACAGTGTTTTATT
>NW_015117564.1:5550-16363 GCF_001443285.1 Poecilia latipinna
CATGGTGAAGCTGAGCTGGGAAACAGAGACTGAAGAACAGCAGCTCCAGCTCTGACCCTGACTGATCTTTCCTCACAAAATCCCCTGGTCTTTTTTCATCAGCGGTTTTTCATCACCTCTCTCTCATTAGAAAACAGTATGAAAACGTTAGCGGCTACGCTAACAATCAGCGGTTATTTCGGGCCAATTAAGCTACATAGGAAATATTTTTCGGTTGTTTATAAGCAAATTTCTGGCTGCAAAGTCAAGTAATTCTGATCTTTCATCCTTACCTGGGGAAGATAATGCAAATGAATCCAGTTTGTTTCGTAAAACGGTTGAAACACAGCACAGGACTTAAGGAGCTCTGATCGCCCTACTGCCACATAGAAGATGGGGGACGCTGTTACTTACAACTCATCGCTCCATGAGGCGTCTACGTATATGATGTCTATGGGCGTGTCTATCGGACATTTATAGAACACGGAACAAATCGCGTCCCGTATCGGTTCAATACGGGACGCAACATTTAACAGCCAAATACGGGACGATTCTGTATTTTACGGGATGGGTGACAACCCTAATCGCTCCCGTCATTTGAAGGATGTTTATTGGTCCCCGAAAAATGACAAAACCCCGGACATTATCATGAATCAGTAAAATTCTCCCAGGCCGACGTTAAAAATTGGACGTTATTCTGCTAACACTTAGCTTTCGTCAACAACTCAGGCGGAAGTGAGAGCGCAAATAAAGGAACGCTAAATAATAAAACATAATGAAGCTTCGAGGTAGATCAATTTTCCTCGAGGAATGTTATTAATCGAGGTACTGGAATCACTCCAGGAATCGTTTCAGCCCTAATCGCAATAACGTCTCGGACAATTTATCGCCCAGTAAAATGTGTTATTGTGACATGCCTTTTTGGTCACCACTTATGATTAAAAATTAAGTTTTTCTGCCACCACTTAACTAAAATGGCCTGTCATTCTGGTTGCTATTAATTGGTGATATTAGTAGCATTGTTATTGTCTGCTTTGTTCCAGAGCTTATTTTAACTCAGGATTTTGAGGATTTTACTATCAGTATTGTTATTAGAATTTTTATCATCTTTTTCTTTAGCATCAGAATATTCTTTCAGAATCCAAATTTCTTTTTTTGTGATTTTTTTAAAGAAAGAAAGGGAAGTTTAAAAATAGCAACTCTCGAAGGTAAGTCAAATGCATAACTAAAATAATAATAATAAATAATAAAAAATAATCTCAATAAATATAAATATATAGTTTTGCTCCTCTTCATCATATCTACACATGCTAACATTGATGTTTTCCAAATATTAGCTGGAACAGCATAATATAATCGTTTTTTTGCTAATTTTAGTTTTATTTTGTCTGATATTCTCATCCTTCTTGTGTTATTACTGTTTATTATTACCGCCCTTTTTCCACTTTTGATTAAATAAGCCTAATTTAATTCATGCTCAATTTTGCTAGCATTAATACTATGTTTCTGTTACTAGGATTTGTGTCTGTGGAGCAAGGAAAGATTTAGAGAAAACCTCTTCATTCATATATGAAGCTTTGTACATGAATTATTGTAAAGCATCCTCATTTATCATGCCTTATTGTAGTGGTTCCCAAAGTTTTTCTCCTGGGCCCCCCCAGTGGTTTCCAAACATTTTCTGAGTCCCCCTGTGGATTACAATAGGGAGAGTTAGACTTTGGGGGAGGTGGAGAGACTCTTAGAGACTCCCTGTTATACTCTTCCGCCCCCCCGCCCGAAACACAGCGCTCATCAGGGTTTTCCCATTTATCCATCCGGCGCCCCCCTTGCAAAGGCGTGGCACCCCCTCTAGAGGGGGTGCCTCTTGGTTTGGGAACCTCTGCCTTATTGTATGAATTTTGCCATAGTATTACTGTACCCAAAATGGCATTGTACCTGCAGTAATAAAAAACAGGTTAGAGACACAATGAAAAAAATGTCTCCTGCATTCATGTTTATAGCTTCATGTTTTATGTATCAGTATTCTTCTTTTTATATTTTTCCTTCTCACTCAGAATAATTCTGCCTTCATCAAGATGAGAGAAGCTCCTCGATGGGACTGGATATTCAGAACCGTGGCTGTAGTTTCTGCTTTCCTTCATCTCATAATCTTCAGATTGCTTGTAGAAAAAAATTATGCTGTCACGGAAATTTATTTATACTGTACTTTTGTCACTGGAAGATATTTTTTTATGAAACCAATTGTCACAGAACACAGACTTTTTTGCTCTTGCATTAAGCTGTGCTGCAGGATTTAACTGTGTGATATAGATGATTTTATAACCTCTGTATTACAGTTCCTTCTATGTACAAAGCTAACAGCTGAGATTTGTTCTTGTAATCACTGTCAGTGTTGAACTTTGACCCTTGAAACACCTTCATCACCTTGCATCTGTACTTTCTTAGTATTTGTGAAGATAGACTATTGCCACATTTTACATGGAATGTGGCAATCTTTTATAAGATCAGTAAATGGATGACAAACACTTTTTATATGAAAAGGTTAATATGGAAGTACGAGAATGTTTTTATTTAATATGTCACAGAAAAAATATTCCTGGAAGCTGTCTCTGAGTTCAGTGGTTCTCTTTTCTCTCTTTTGTTTTTCTAATAATTCTGCTATTAGAGTTTGTTGTTCTGATCTCTATAGTCAGAAATAAATCAACAGGAGTCTAGTTATAAAACAAATCGAAGAATTAAACAGGAATCTTAAGACAGTTTAATTCTAGCATTTACTAAATGTGGGGAAAATGGCATAAAAATAAATCTAATAATGCAAATGTCTCTGAGAGCATCAATAAAATCATATTTCAATATCTGTGACTCCAGTGGGCTTCTCAGTAGCTCTGGGTGAAGCTCATGAACTGAGGTCTCTTGTCTTTGTCTTTTAGGTTCTGTGGGGAATGTCTGCAGCCATGTCTTCAGGTGGCCTCGCCCCTCTGCCCTCTTTGTCGTGTACCCTTCGATCCCAAAAAAGTGGAGCGCTCCTCCAATGTGGAGAAACAGTTGGCCTCCTACAAAGCCCCCTGCAGGGGCTGCAGCAAAAAGGTCCAGAATAACTATTTCATGTTAAAGAAATCCTGCCATTGGTCCTTAGATCACTGTATATCTCCCAATGAGTTACTGATGATGTTTTGATATCCATCTTCTCTGACTGACATAGAGCTGATCTCATCATTTCAGACATGCAGGTGATAATATTGGATCTGTTCAACAGGTGTCTCTGGTAAAGATGAGGTCCCACATTTCCTCGTGTTCCAAAGTACAAGAGCAGATAGCCAACTGTCCCAAGTTTGTCCCTGTGGTTCCCACATCCCAACCTATACCAAGGTACACACATGTTCTCACACACTTTTATGTTTCATTTGATGGTTCAAGAAGCATCTGTTCTTCTAATGAATGATTTGACATTTTTTTTGTGCATTTGTATCTTTTGGCATGTAGCAATATTCCAAACCGGTCGACATTTGTATGTCCGTTCTGTGGGGCCAGAAACTTAGACCAGCAGGAACTGGTGAAGCACTGTATGGAAAACCACCGCAATGATCCCAACAAAGTGGTGAGGACATACACTAGATGGAATTTGATTGGCTGTTTGAGGTTAGACGTTAAATCAAAAAAAAAAAAAAAAAAAAAGATTTTTCTAATCTGTTAGGAATGTTGGACGGTGTTGGATGACTAGTTCTAACCAAATGACGTTATGTTGCTGTGAACTTTAGATCAGCTCCTCCAGCATCCTGACTAGAGGTCGCTCATGTTTTTGTTCCTACAGGTGTGCCCAGTGTGTTCAGCCATGCCATGGGGAGACCCCACCTATAAGAGCTCCAACTTTCTGCAGCATCTTCTTCACAGACATAAGTTCTCATACGACACCTTTGTTGTAAGTCCAGTTACATATCAGGTAGGATTATATGTAATTATAATCCTACCTGATATTATTTATTTTTTGGTTGCTGCATATTTTACTAAACTCAGTTTTGTAGATATACTGCAACACTGCCACATGTTTTTATTGTAGTGTAGACCAGTGTTTCTGCATGTTTTAGGTCCGTTCTGCAGCACTTGATGACATGCAGAGGAGGTCATGCGGTCATTTGAATCTGGTGTCCTGGAACAGAGACGCATCTAAAATATGCAGGGCAGTGGCCCCAGAGGACCGGAATTTAAAAACACTGCAGTAGATTATGAGTAGATTATAGAAAATGACATAATTGGTGATGAAATTAGTTACAGTAAAGGTCATAATTATTAGCTGCCCTGAAGAAATGTCACAGAATTTGTAATATTTCTATGGAAAATACCACAAAAAAAAAACAGTTAATACTTGTAGTCCTTACATTTATGGTTTTCAAAAGAGTTCCTCAGCTGAAAATCTGCTATTCTGCATCTCTGATCTTCACTGAGTCCCTGGGAGTTTTCTGTGGTTCTGACTTAGTATTGGTCAGTCAAACAAATGCTTTATATGCTGACAAAGAGAAACTACACACTACAGTGAATCATGACTGCTAACAAGAAGTTAACAGCAGGGCTAGGTATTGTTTATTACTTATAGTGAAAAATTTCTCATCATGATTAGAATTTTGATTTGTCATCTGGATAAATTCCAATTATTGATGTTAAATAAAAACAGAACAAAAATGTTACTTATTTGATTTTCTCCACCTTTTGTTCCACAAGTGTATCAATAAATATCAGTAAATTCTAAAATATGATTAAATTCAGTTACTGTGTGAAACTTAGTGATATGAATCTCACTTTTATCAGTAAGTGGTTTCCTGAAGAAGCAATTTCAGATGGGAATGTTTTTTTAAGAACAGTATTTTTGTTTGTGGCGCTATGAAGGCTTTATCTAAGACATAATAATCGTAATTGTTATCATTATCACAATAGCACCACAAAGTATCTGGATAAAATTCAAAGTCCACATCACCCACCGGTAGTTAACAGACTTGATCTGTCCATATTACATTCAAACATGTTCATCCAGTTGTTGCTTTTAAACCTCATTGCAGATATATGTTATATAATCATAACAGACTGCATCAAAAATCACCACTGAATATGAGATTTATGCTCATGATGATTGGGTGTGAACTTCTGACTGGAGCTCCCCCACCAGACAGTCACTTGCCACCTGTGTCTCCATTATAAATGTGCACAAATTGTTGTTGATATTCTGCAAATTAAAAAAAAAAATAAAACAACAAAAAAAAAGAAAACACAATTTGGCAGTTTTTAAGTTTTCTGTCTTTGTGGGAGTTATTGGCAGAAATCCGCAGTCTTTTAGTTTTAGTTTTCATGTTGAGCAAAATTCCTAGAAACAGCTAACGGCTGATGTGTCTGTTTCTTTCATCAGGATTACAGCATCGATGAAGAGGCAGCACTTCAGGCGGCTCTGGCATTGTCACTGGCTGAAAACTGACATCAGACCCTGCTCTGTTCTCCCCACTCCTGTGCTGTTCTTCCACGGGTCAGAACCTCTCAGATGTCACATGGACTTACCTGACTCGACTGTATGATAAAATTGCAGCCAACTTTAAATAATAACCTCACTTCTTTCTCCTGGTGTAGCAGAGCACTTTCATTTTATTCCAAAACAAAAGCAGCGTTGACCAATCTTCACTGCGCCATACGGATTTAACGTTTTTTGAGGACAGGCTGGACTGTAGGTCCGGAGTGGATCCAATTACCACCCAGGAAAAACTCAGACACCTTGACCGTTGCAACCTCCCCCCCCACCATCTACAATTTGGAAACAGTTCGTCAGATCCCATTTGGGCCACTGCAGCATGAAGGGCTATCTCCTTGGAAAAAGTCTCATCTGTTTGTTTGTTCTGCTGCTGACTCTTAAGGCCTCATCCGTGGTCCAGCTCCCTGACCACATGCATCGATCCACCAAGGTAGACACTGTGAGTAACCTGGCCTCAGTTTCTGCTTCTGCACTGACCAGGATGGAATCTTTGGCTGCCCATCAGTAAGATCTAACGAGCATCTGCACAAATCCACACATCTCCTCAGAGACAAAACACTGGAGGTGATTCTTCAGTAGCATTGTCAGGCTGCAGTGGATCATGTACACAAAAACTGGACTTTTTATGTTGCTCAGAAGTGAGAATATTTCAGTAGACTTGCAATTTAACCCATCCATGTTGCTGTCCACAACATGTTTTATGGTCACGATCAGTGATCAGTGCACCCACAATCCCTCACTGACCTGATAGTAGTTTTACAGTTTTGATTGTGAGGCAGATGCCTGGCAGTCAGTTACACATTCCTTCTGTTTTTGCTTTTTTCTCAATTAAAAGTTTCAGATCATTATAAAAATATGTTGGACACAGATGAGTAAATTCAAAAAGCTGTTTTAAACGTTGATTTCAGTCATAAAGGAAAGGAATTCCTTTATGACTGAACCTGGACCCATGTGGAGAAGTAATGGGTCCCGTTCTAAAGCTAGTGACTTCTTGTTCCACCCTTCCATCTTTTTTGTTTTCCCAATGTCTTTCTGAGGTTGCCTTCCTTCAGTACTTTGGATCATTTTTCGTCTGCAGAACCGAAATGTACTTGGGCTTATGGTCCCATATTGATAAGTTGATATTTTGCCTGTGGGATTAGACCTTAAAAGTCTTGATTCCATCAATTACGGAAAGTCATCTAGATCTATAAGAATCAGGCCAGCTCCAGATTCTTTGGACTGCCACCACCGTGTTTAACTCCCATTACGATATTCTTAATCTGAAATGCTGTTAGTTTTACACCAGATGTAACTGGATTCATGCCTTCCAAAAAGTTCCACTTTTGCCTCATCAGTTCACAAAACTGATGAGCCCATAGTCTTGGGCTTCGTCCAGATGTTTTCTGGTAAGACAGACCTTCATGTTCTTTTGGGTCAGCAGTTGTTCTGACCTTTGAACTCTCTAGTGGAAGCCATTTTTGTTCAATTTCTCCCTTCATTACTGTTGAACCATGAACTCCGACCTACACTGGTGTTTTTTTGCTCATCTTGATCCAAAATTTAATTTTGTGTGATTATCTGAAACATTTAGGAGTGTCAGAAAAGCAAAACGAAATAAATGTATAACAGGCAAATACATTTTCATTGCTCTGTTTGTCATTAAGTCGCCCAATGCTAACCACAGGAAGACATAGTCAGTGTTGGTTGTTTCTTCCCTGCGGTCCAGCAGAAAAACGGGTGGTGAGTTGGTAGCGGTTATTTTAGGACCAGGACCAAATTTGTCTTGATGGGAATCGCAAATATTTTGGGGGGAAAGGTCCACATGAGGTATGTTCTGTCTGGTGGCTTTCATCCATTGTTTAGGCTGACTGTTGGACACTCAAACTGCCACAACATATACCCTCTGTCACCAGTATAGGTCTGGAACTCTAATTTGGTCCAGGCTCTAGATGCAAGCAACTATGAGGACAGCAGCATTGGCTCAGTAGGTTTTCTTTACTAACCCAAACATTATACGTAACATCTAACTCCTGGAAGCTGAGCTGTTTGTTCTCTCAGCTGTCATTCCTTCCTCAACATCAAGAGATGGAAACTTCAAAGATCCATCTTCGTCTCCAGCAGATTCTGTTGCACTGTTGAAGATTAACACATGACTGCAGCATACTGGGGTTTATTTAGTACTTTTAATGCAGTTACATGACAGACTGCAGCTACAAGAAGTCCCGAAGTGCATCAGAAAAGAAAAAAAAAATCAATGACATCTAAAAGTTGTCAGACAAAACCCGTTTTTGTAAAGGATTTGAAAATCGTTTCAGATTAAGTAATCCTGAGTTAGCTGGCAGAATTTGCTGTAATCTAGGGGGATTTAATAGCCAATAAGGATTACAACGTCCAACCTTGGAAGAGTCACAGGTTTAACAAGGTTTAGCAATCCAGAGTGGTTTGAAGTGGTGACACAGAGCTGGTTGTCCAACATACAGATGCCAGTAATTTATATATAGGCTTGTACAGATACAAACTCCAATCAGGTGTCAATCCTATGTATGCTTAAAAACCAAGTAACTTTACACACCTCTAAAATAGCACATTATATTATCTACATTAGGGTAATGACTGCGTCCTATTTTACTCACCAGTGACATTCATGGCACATGCCATCAGGTTCTCTGGACACAATCAAGTGTCCAAAACTCACTCACTCGTGGTAAACATTTCAGTTTCCCACAACAAGAGCACCTCCTCGAGTCAGAATTCCAACGGAAACGTTGAGACTTGCCAAGCAGCAGTGACTTTAAACATCCAATGTGGCTGCTGGGGGATGTAGTGATGTTGACATGACCAACATAAATCCTTCATTTGTACTTCCTACAGGTTATACCTGTAAGACGGGCATCCTAAGTTCTGTACAACCTCTATTTATGTACATGTTATTTTAGTTGGGTTTTTTTTTTTACATACATTTGTTCACAAAGCTAATGGCAGTTGGCAGCAAAAATAAATAGCAAATCTTGCTGTTTTGTTGAATTGTAACATAGGTGTGGCGTCATTCCCAACTCGTGTCCTGGGAAAAATTTCTGCAGGACACACGGCTCCAATTCATCTCTAATTATCCTGAAATATTTAATATAAATTATCCAAATACAATCCAAACATAGTGACAGATTAGATTTAGTGACAGTCCCATCTGATCTAAATTGTGACACCAAACTGTCTGATTTGAATTATAATGCCATTTAGTCGGTCAGGTGCTAACACCTGAGATGCTAACACCTGACCGACTCATTGCTATTGGCAAAGAGCCATTCCTTGTGGAATAATATTACTAATAGTACTGAACAAACATGCGTAGTTGGCAGAAATGAACAACTCTCTTTTAACAGGAAGAAACCAGAATCAGACGCAGTGAGATGATCCCTGGAAACCTACAGGGGGTTAGAGAAGAATGCGGTAAATACAGAAAAACACAGCACACTTTCTGTCTGATTATGTAGAGATGATGTTAGTTGTAGTCTGTCAGAACAGACAGTTTTGCTATGCTTACCTTTTATTTACAAACTTTATACATCTGTTTCATACACAGCTACAGTTTAACCAGTAGATGGCAGACTTTCCCCAGCCATACAGATGCTGTTCTGAATGTGAGCTACACATAAGTCTTGTAAATCCTAATCAGCACAATGACCTGATGTGGATAAGTTAGAAGATGGAGATGTTGGCATCGGTGGACAGATGGGTGCTGCTTGTATTCTAAATATTTCAGTTTACATCTCTTATTTTGCTCACATTAATATGTAGCTTTGTGGGGTTGGTTGCCACCTGCAGGCTGGATGTTTATAAAGCTGCTGCTGAAGGTTGTAGAACCTCATAGATTTTGGAAAAAAAAAGTTTTTTTTTTTTTTTACTTCCCATGGGGGATGATTGATTCTCCATATATGTCACTATGACAAAATTTGGACATACCTCTATCAGAAATCTCCCAGTAATTAACAGTTGACCAAGAAAGGGCCTTACGTTTGATATAAAAACGTCCTTCACATTCTAAGCAATACTACTGTGCTGTTATGTAAAGACGGAAGAAAAATAGGAGTCTCTCAAGAACCTGACCTCTTTTGGACTTTCCATTCTAACTATTTGTTTTTATGTTCTGAAGATAAACCCTCAAACTGATCTTTTACCTGATAGTGGTCTACTTACTTTTTGTTGTTGTTTCTGTACTATGTTACCATGGGAAACAGATTATGTATCATATGAGTCCTCCCTGATCTGATTTCAACATATTTTTTGTCATAGCTATGCTGTCTGTTAGATTTATGTCTTCTATACTGAGAACACACTGTATTGCTTACGAGTCTAAAAAGAATTTCTGGAAATTAATTTGGTCCACTTTTATTCTTTTGAATAAAACTATTTTGCCAGTCATTTTATGTGTACCTCATCCAGTTCAGTGCCATTCTACCTTAAAATGTTTTTACTAACTCCATGAGTTTAGCTGGATGGCAGAAACCAGTGGAAGCCTCAGAAATGCTGGGACTGTGTAAACTACAGTGCATCCTGGGACTGGTAAGAAAAATACAACAACTTCCCCTCCCCCAAATGATCTGACACGAGAGAGAGTGGCATTAAATGCTGGCAATTGTGATTACAGATATGCAAAACAGGTGAGATGTCTGATCAGCAGAATTTGTTGCAAGTTTGGGAAACCATAAATTGAGGACAGATACAACCGAGAGGAATCTGATTAGAGGAACAGATCACTGGCTTACAGAAAATGGAAAGCAACCTAACATAACGACTAAAAATACCCAAACAAAAAGGTGACAAAGGATCTCAGCAACAGGAAGTAAGTTTAACACAATGGACAAAAGGAAGTGAGCAACCACAATACTAAAGGAACTACAATTCAAAACAGAATTGGAACCAGGACATGAAAATCCTCATGAGACGCCCCAAACCATATATATCACACTATGCACAAACCATATTATATACCTGGGGATTACATTTTCCCCCAGGTTGTCAGAACTGCTTAATCTTCATTTCATATCTCTTCTACAATCAATACAAAATAATTTGGAACAGTGGTTAAATTTACCACTTTCATTTGCTGGTGGAGCAGTAACTATAACAATTAAAATATTTCCTCAAATGAACGATCTATTTTCCATGTTACCCATCCAACCAACTAAAGGCTGATTTATGTCCTTAGATGGTAAATTACATTTTGTTGGAAAAATAAGCCACCAAGAACAAAGTTATCAACCTTACAAAGCCCAAAACAACTTAGAGGGCTCAGCACACCAAATTTCTTTCTGTCATCTTGGCATTTACACTACGAACCCACAT
>NW_015117565.1:0-4637 GCF_001443285.1 Poecilia latipinna
TAATAAGCATGAGACGGACCAAACGGAGGAAGAGGAATGAGCTGGCCAAAGAAGCTGGTGTTTGTCCTGCTGCTGCCACCTTCGACTTCATAAATGAAACAGTGAATGACACATCTGGTCAGACTGTGTGATCCGGTAAGTAACACCTGTTTAGGGTCCGGTGATGGGTTCTGGTTTCTCATTCAGTGTCAGCGGCAGCGGCAATAGCTTTCAGCATTTAAAAGAGCTTCCAGTATAGCCTGTCTCTGATGTTTTTCCCAAACATAAGAATAGTTGTAGCTCATTGTAAATATATCATGATGTAGAGAAATTTGTAGCCCTATAACCGAGCAGTCATGTTTACCCTTTGCTCTGAAGCGCATTGTTGTCTCGATCAATAGTTCTTGTGGGTTTTTAAAGGTTTTTCAAAGCTCTTCTTTGGACTTATGCATCTTCATTTTCTTTAATGTTCCTTGCACTCCATGCATCTCACCAGAATTGTCTTTTTGTGTTCTGCATGCTTTAATATTAGGACAATTGGAGGACAAAGGAAATTCCACATCTAAAAGAAACGTTTTAAACCAAGTCAATACTATCTGAAGGTCTTTGGGAAGTAGCACAAACCCAGTAAAGATCTCATTCAGGATATTAGAGATGCACCCGCTGAATGCCATGTTTGCAGCTAAAAATCCTTACAAAACATCTTGCATGTTGCGCTATACTCTTTCATGTAATCCTTTGTATTATTTCACATTCAACATTGAGTGTTTGTAACAAAGAGCCTAACGATTAAATCCAGAATTAGTTATATGTTGAGTTGTTTGATGTATTTATTCTGGTTTATCCTCTTATTTTTGGAGCCTTTTAGCCAGAATAATTCATTGGTCAAAATTAAGGACCCAATAAACCAAGCAATCCTCTGAAATTTGTCTTAGTACATGGGTAAACCAACAACATCTGAAAAAGCTTTCAGAGCCCAACAAGAAAAAATAAATCCTTTGACAGACTTTTTGAAAGCCTTTCAAAAATACTGATACAACACCTGGCAAAAAGTATGGAACCACCAGTCTTGGATGAGAACTCATTAAGACATTTCATGCTGTAAAACAAATTCAGATCAAAAAACACGATATAATAATAAGGTCATTCCATTATTATTGTATCATGTTTTTGATCTGAGTTTGTTTTACAGCATGAAATGTCTGAATGAGTGCTCATCCAAGACTGGTGGTTCCATACTTTTTGCCAGGGGTTGTAATTGTCAATTTACAAAATTACAAAAGTCTGTTTCCTTGCAAGCAAAATATAGCAATGAGGAATGACTCTAGAAATGTGCACCATACTGTGTTACATCTGTTGTGAGGCTTTGTATTTGAGATTTTACATGCCAAGTAGATACTCTAAATTTGTGTTTGATCAAAAGTTCCATATTTCCATGGCTTTTCATGTTACATGGCAGAGCAACCTCTTCTAACACAAAATATTGTTTTTACACTCCCCCCTTAGTTCATATCGAGCAAACAAGATACAGTATAACATGTTACACGCTTCAGAGAGGCTGCCACACCAAAGGAATTTGTTGACAGGATGCAGCGGCTGCGTCTACCCGACGAACTTAGCCTGCTGCCAGCAGCACAGATGACTCTAATTTTTATCTTATTTATTTATCAGCAAGAAAGCAATTAAACAAACATCCCAATTATGACAAAGACCGTTTGTACAAGCACAAAAAAGTGAACTTTACCTAAAGCTTAAAAGTTTTCCTTTCTGTCAAGTTACAGTCTTATTTGCAGCAGGGAGAGACACGATGCCTCTCCCTGTTACTGATTAGGAGGAGAAATTAGTTAGCAGCAACAATTTGCTAAACAATGATATGTTTTCGCAGTTTGCAACCATTAGAAAAAAAAAAGAACTAGCCAACACAATAGGCAGATTATTTGGCTCACTTTCCAGGTTCTGCAGGGTTTCGTAGATAACAAAGGGTGAGTGTTCTATCTCATTAGCAGGAGATGAGATAAATTACATGGTGCACTGCTGGCAGAGCAGAAAATAGTTCTAGATGTTAGCTGGTTGTGAGCTCGAGCCTGCGAGCACGGGGAGACGCTGAGGGTAAAAGAAGAAATCTGAAATAGCTAGACAAACAGATCATGATGGAACCTCTGACTGTTTGGCTCATACCTGGAACAAACATTTCAGCTGAACAACAAGAAAAGAGGGAGCTTGAGATATTGTGTCAGGAAGCATATTTTGATGAGGATCTTCATTAAAAAGCATTATTTCTGGAGATTTTGAGAAGCTCAGAGTAAAGCTGTTTTATGTTCTAAATGCCTATGGATTTAGAACATAGCGATTTTGTAAACGTTCATTGATTGAAATAAAGTTTGCAAGTGTCATCCAAAGAAAAATGTGACATCTCATAAACATTCTTTTCTAGATTGCTAATAGGACTTGGTGTTTCAGTCCCCGTTACGAGACAGTGCTCTTGGAAATGGCGGTGGTTTATGATTGATGTACAGGAGGACAGGTAAATCCATGGGGTCTTCATGTGAGAAGCCTCCCTTATCAATATTTTGTTAAGAGCCCACAGCATGTTTGGCGTTTCAGATATACCCCACAAAGTTTTATTCCACCCTGTTACATTTTACAATCTGGTTGACGTTCTTTCATTTTTATCCACAGTGAATAGCTGCTACTTTTTATTGCATTGAACAAGGACTTGATTGTTTCACTTGAGGATGCAGCTTCTCCCTACCATGTTTTGGAGGTAGTGCATCCTAAAAGGTAGAATAAATCAGAATCAGAATGTTTTAGTTTTGTGTTGACCATGAAAAGGAACAAAATATAGAACTAAGAAAAATAATTAAACATTTAGCAAAAAAAAAAAAAAAAGCATATATATGGCATAGCACAAGTCTATATACAAAGTGATAAGTTCACAATATGTACCAAAGAGATATACACCATACACCAAACTGAATAATCTAATAAAAGCTGAAATTTCATGTTACTGTACATATGTCAATTATGCACAAATAATTTAATTTGTAAAAATTACACAGATCCAACATCGCAGGTGTCCGACAGGAGGAGTTATAGAGTCCAACTGGCTCAGGTTTCTAAAGTATATGGTACATGTTTTGGTGGAATCAGTCTTCCACTAAATGTGCTCTGGTGTTTGGCCAGTCTGTCTGTGTGTCATGGACTGGGTGGGCGACATTGTCCAAAATGGCATACAGCATCCTCCTCTGTGACACTGCCATCAAAGCATCCAACTCCACTCCCACCGCTGGCCTTGCAGATCAGTTTGTTGAGTCTATTGGCATCCATTACCCTCAACCTGCTGCCCCAGCAGGCAACAGCAAAGAAGATCGCGCTAGCCACAACAGACTCATAAAAAATCATGAGCATAGCCTGGCAGATGTTAAAGGACCTCAGGCGCCTCAGACAGTAGAGACGACGCGAGCTATACCTGTGAAGGTAATCCTTGTTCTTTGAACAGTCGCGTTTATTGTTGATGTGTAGTCCTAGGTATTTGTAGTCCTCCACAATGCCCACATTGTCCCTGTGGACAGAGATAGGGATCACTGCTGTCTTGTTCCTCCTCACATCCACAATCAGTTCCTTCATCTTAAATCTCCTCCTTTCCACTTCTAGAGAGGATGTGTCAAACCTTTAGCAGTCTTGACATGCTCGCAATGTTTGTTGGGATTACTCTCCTTGCAAAGTGCTCGAACAATTTAAAGTTTTCCATATTTTTTTGTCACATTACAAGCACAGACAACACTCACTGTATCTGGTTACAAATGGATGTGACAGAAGTACAAAGGATACGTTATCTTTTTAAATGCCTAACTCTAAAAATGTAGCGTTCAAAATTTCCCCTTATTTTGTGTTATTTTATTTGTTTAACCATTATTTTACCAGATATTCCCCCTGTAGTAATATATTCTTTTTTTTTTTTTTTTCAAGAGAGACCTGGCCAAGATACCCAATGGTGTACAGTATACAAAACAAAATAAATAAAAGTCACATACAATTCAGTCATATGAGTGCACAACAGAATAAAAACTTAGAAAGATAAAGTATAAAATTAAGACCTAATAGAATAATTTTAAAAATGTCTATTAATCAGGTCTAAGAATTTTTGAACTTAAAAATCATTTAAATTCTGACACATAAAAATTACTTAATGTAAATTATGGCTTTGCTGTCCTTGTTAGGATGATTGTCCTGCTAATAGGTGAACTTCTGCTTCAGCCCTCTGAAGCCTTTAATAGCTTTCATCTAATATCGCCCATCAGCTTGCTTAATCAGTCTTTCCACCATAATGCCTGCTTCCCTGACAGTTTGATGGCCAGATCTGTGCACCACGTTGCCACCTCCATGTCATACAGTGGTGATGGTGTGTTCATGGTGATGTGCCACCTTGGGGTTTTGCATGTAGGGGTTAAAGTTGAATGATGGTGTCATGTGATCAGAGTACCTTTTGCCACGTTTGCCTGTGACAAACTACAAACAAGAATTCTTATGGCTTGTTTGAAGATTCTGATAAAAGCTGGATGAGTTTTTTTTTTTTTTTTTTTTTTTTTTTTGGGGGAAAAAAAAAAAAAAATGGTTTTTTTTTTTTAGAAAAATTAAAAAAAAAATTTAAAGAGAAG
>NW_015117565.1:7661-16357 GCF_001443285.1 Poecilia latipinna
AAATTTTTTTGGTTTTTTTAAAAATTTTTATAAAAGCTGGATGAGTTTTTTTTTTTTTTTTTTTTTTTTTTTAGTGAGGAAAAACATCAGAAATGGATTACTTCATTCAGAGTAATTCAAAGAATAACTTAAAGAGACGTTCCAAGATACTGCATCCACCTTCTTTTTCAGTATATAGAAATTGTTACTCTAGTGCTACAATTGCAATTTAACTTTATGTGGGATGCTAGACAAAATTCCAGATTTATATCTAATAATGGATTTACAGAAACATTTGCCAAATAAATTGAGCAATGAAACAGAGCAGCTGGATGCAGATGCAAAGGATATATTTAATTTGTACCACCTTTTCTTGTGACATAACAGCAAAGATTTGAGCATTTGAATAAAAAGAAACAACATGGAAAAAGTGTCCATGTTTAAAGCTGTCTTGCATTTTGCTATAGTGTCACGATCTTGAGGAAACCAGTTGTCAGTGGTCTGTTTGGTTATTTATATCTAGCTTCTCCAATTTAAAAATTTCATCAAATTCAGTCAAATATAATATTTATTATTTTCGTTCATCATAACAGGGCATGCGAGATCAGAAGAGTGAAAACTTCAGGTGAACTGAAGAGGAATATTGGGAGCAGAATGAGACGGAGGGAATAGAAGGAGGTTTTGAGACAGAGAGAGAGAGAGAGAGAGAGAGAGAGAGAGAGAGAGAGAATAAAAAAAGGAGCTGAAGACCTTCCAGCTGATTCAGCACCATGGACAGTGCCGCCGAAGGATTCAGCTGCACAAGGCCGGAACAAGCTTTATCCTCAGAGAGAAAAGCCAAAAGCTCCTCTCAACATGCTCTGATCTCTCACTGTAACACAGAGAGAGAGAGAGAGAGAGAGAGTGAGAGAGAGTAAATGGGAGGGAAAGAGGGAAAGAGAATGGGAGTGGTGGAGACATCCTGGCATCTTCTACCTGCCTGCCACCCGCCTGAACCCTCCGTGGGTTTTTTTTTCTTATCATTTCTCTGCATGGATGCACTCTTTGTGGCTCAAAAAATAGTTCATGATAAGTCAAGTTTGCGTGCGTCCCTCTTTCTGCGTGTGCATATGTCCTTGCGTCTTATTCCAAAAGGTTTTATTTGTTGCTATGTTGTTGTTTTTTCTGTGTTTGTATAGATTTTAGGGGATGATATTTTTTTGCCCCAGAAGTTTCCAAATTTAGAGAGAAAACATGAGTGGAGAGTTCAAAAGGACAATGTGCACTGAAGCGGCTGAGTGATTTACAAACAGCATAGGAGTGTTTGATCCTCAGAGAGAGGCTTACAGACAAGAATGTGTACCAAGAAAAAGAGAAAGAGGACATTAAAAAGTAAAAAAATGAGGAAGTTTAAAGTGAGGTAAGCGAGAACAGAGGCTAAAATTCCCCTTTGAACCTTTTTGTTGTTAGACCATCAGTTGTCCCCTGGTCCATTTTGTTGTTCTATTCATGTTTTATAGACAGCTACAATCTGCTTTTAGTCTCCTGCATTTATTCTTCACAATCGCACATTAAACATTTCAAATTGTAAGACATGATGTGTCTTGCAATTTGACAATGTCTCTTCCAAATGACGTCCTTTCAATATATGAAGAACTGAGCCAAATGTGAGGTCATTTGTATTAACAAAACAAACTTTCTAAATGTACACCAAAAGAAGAATAACATTTTCCAGTTAATTTCTAACATATTATTTGTGAATCAGTTTTTTTTTTCAGATATATTTGACCTCATAAATGTCAAAAACAGAAATAATATTTCTAATCAGATCTAATCTAATGAGAGCCTTCTGCGTTGACAAGTGTGAAACTGTGCTAATGGAATATATGGGACCACGTGGAACAGTCAATATAAAATTAAACATCCTCTTTATTTTGCTCCTGGGTGAAATTAACACTCTTTTATTTGCATTTTTATGCTAGTTGTTTGATCTGTATGTTTTGAGTGTCTGCGAAACTCACAGGCGACGTGAAGAGTAAAAGTAAAATTCCCCAAACATTTAATTTGCTCACATCCCAACATTCATCTAAGGTGTTCAAGCAAGCGAGAGGGATTCAGCGTACTCGCTTTTATGTCTCCAGGAGAAAATCCACATCTGGATATCTGCGATGGTAGATGACCAGAGGTGTGACAGTGTTGTCCTTCAGGGTAGCAAGGTTACAGTTTAATTGAGCTGACATGAATTGATCTCCTGACACATCCGCCACTCCATGACCATCAGTGGGGAAAAAGAACAAGGGACAGAGTCGGGCAAGGCATCGTGGAGCATGAGAGAACTGGCTAGACGGAGGGAGACCACCCATTAATGGCCGTTTATCACAACACTGATGCAGATGTGGAAACAGAGCAACAGCACAGACTGAGAAAGGTAGAGATCCTGAAATTACCCCAACAATTTCAGTCACACACTTACTCGCAAAAACAAGAAAGCAGAGACAGAGAATGCAAACTATATATGACATTAAAAACACTCCCCAGTTTTTTTTTTTTTTTTTTTTTTTTTTTTTTCCAACCCAAAAACTTCTTTTACCGTATTAACAGCATGAGATACGTATGAGAAATGCAAATATAATCGGAAGGATTTTATTTGCCAGCTGTTCAGTCTTGCAGGTTTATATCTTTAAATCTTTTGGGGTTAAGATGACCCATCCTCCTTCAAGTAAAGATCACAAAGATGACGAGATAATATATTTTACTTCAGAGAAGTGTGAAGATCCTGTGTTGATCTTCAGAAACTAAATAGTTAAAGGTGGCCCAAACATATAATACTTATTTCCACAGTAAACATTTCACATCTACACACACAACTACCCATCTACAACAAGATGACATTACAGAAAAGTATTACACAATTTTTGATCTCACTGAAACCAAAGTTTAGCCCTCATTTGACTGAATCTGCTTCGCTTTCCAGTTACTGGAACGATTTTCATTATCGCCTTAACGATTCACCTCTTTGGGGGTTCAACTCTTTCTAGACTCAATCAATATTGAGGTTCCCTTTTATCAATAAATAACTTAGCATCTGAAACCTAATGAAGGTAAAACTTTAATTAAGACTTCAACTTAATGTTTAATAATATAACAAATAATGTGAGGGTAAAAAAAAAAAAAAAAAAGTGGATGACAAATGTGAAGGAGCCAACGATCACATTCAGCCAGAAAGTCAAATTGGGTCAGGCTTAGGGTTTATGTTGAAGACAACGGCTAGAGAAGATCAAACAGAGGAGAAGGACGATGCAGGAAGAAGATAAAGAGCTGTTGTATGTCTCCATCTCCCAGGGACTTGGTTTAGAAAACGCGATGGGAGAAAGATAAGGAGGACAGGAAAGGTCAATAGAGCTGCCACAAGCAAAAGACGTGAGAAGCATCTTTGGGAGCTGTGCATCGCTGGTCAATGTGCTGTCAGTTAATGAAGGTTTCCGTGCACGAAACGGGGCAAATGGGAGATTTCTTCAATACAAAGGCAGAGATACTTTATTCCTGTCAACGTGCTGCTTCTGGTAATCTACTCACATCCTAAAAGGTGTGAACCGATATCACCCTCGTCGGACCCCAGAAAAGGAGGTAAAATTTAATATCCTGCGTTCCGTCTCTTATTTATCTCTACAGATTCTCAGAGTGGAGGAGGTTTCAGGTTTCACACGTTGACCTTTAAAAATGTTATTGAATTTATACAGATTTCTGGTTAGTTCAGTTTAAAGAAATCCTTTAAAGATGCAACAATGACACAACAAAGGAGAATTAGTTTAAAACAGCTTCTCTCTGTGGAAGCACAGCAGAGTCATTGACTTACAGCATTCCCTGCTCCTGTACGAGCACATAGTGACAGCAGAAAAAACAAAAACACTTGCATTGTCCTGTTGACTTTACAGCAATCCCTCATTCTCAGCATGCATGTAGCTAGAGTGAAAAGGAAAAAACAAACAAACAAGCCTTTAACCTCCAGCAGAACCTGGCTCAGTACGAGTAGCCATCTGTCATGAGCAACTGAGTAGAAAGCACAACAAAGAAATGGAAGAATTGAATATGTTTACATTTTGAAAAAGATCAAGACTCTACCTATGTAGCAAACAATTTCATGCTAAAGCTGTGATTTTTCCTCCCAAGAGATGTAGCTTTTGAACTCTGAAAATGGTTTAATTCAGTTTTAAAGTGCGTGACCTGAACTTAAAACTAGTTTTTGCTTTAGGGAAAATTTGCACAACACCCGTGGCTGAATTGTCTTAGGCTACCTCCACGTGTAGACAGAGTAAATTTTAAAAGATTTAGAAAACAAATCCTGTCCAAAAGACAGGATGCAGCACGACAGAAAGGTATGCTGGGACACTGTGACACTGCCACGGACTGATGCAAAACACACTGGGTGTGTGTAAAGAAATCACTTGAAGTAAACAGCGATGTGGTTCTCCTTGGGAAGTTGGAGTTCATAGTTGAAGAAGAGCAACAATAATAATGGTCTTAGCATGAGTGCAACCCCGAATGGCACCATGTTTACTTGTGAGAGTGAGGCAGAGCTGCAGCCGTTTCAAAACAGTTTCAAAAAAAAAAAAAAAAAAGCAACCCGAAAGCAAAAACACAGTTTCAAAGAAATAATCATTACTGGTTTCCCAAAATGCTGAATTTGGGAGAAAGACAAAATACCTTTGCAGATACACCTAATGTTACCTCTATGTGGACGAGCCCTTAATCACCACCTTTGTAAAACGGGACACACTAATATTTAAATAAACAGTTTTCTACACAGTCTAAATCAATCTGATTTAAATGACATGCATTACAAAGATATCGTGATATTTAATTATATTCTAGTGTCTTTACCATGATATAACTGTGCTGTTAGTGTAGTTAACTAATGGCACCAATAAACAACAGACCAAACACACTGTTTTTAGGTAGCTATAACTAAATCACAAACAGATCATTAAAAGTTTCCATTTTACAAGCTCTTCTGTTTCTAAAGCCAAGTCTCCTTGAGATTTCTTTCTTCTCAAAGATATAAGATCACATGGACATGTAATATTTGAGATCAATGCATTGACTGAGGCCATAGACTTCTGTAAAGTGGTTTTGAAATGATTGAAAGCTGTGCTGGAGACGTGCAATAGAAGAGTCCCACTGCTTTTTTGTTCTCATGGTTAAGACGGACTGATTTCTATAAATCCTACAAAATAACAAACTGCAGAAAAGGGAGCAATGAATCGTGGTTTAAAAGCCAATCTATGGCTTTTGGCCTTTCGTTCATAACAGTTGCTTTAATATATTGCAGGCTTGATGATGGTCTACCTAAGCCATATCCTCTTTCCTACAGAGTTAAGCCACTTTGACACTTTGACCGTCTCCCACCTAGAAATTGTGGTCATTCCAAGACCCTAAGGGAGCATGGAGAGTCGATAGTAGCTATGCATGATTTCCCAAGGCTGGCACAACTTAGCATTGAAGACACTCAGAATATTAAGTTGGTTCAAATTTCTAAAATAAAAAAAAAAAAAAAAAAAATTGTTGGTTTGTTATTCTAGTTAGTCAAATATGTCAGTTTAAAAATGTTAGTCAAATGTAGCAGATAATGTAATACATAAAGCGAGATAAAATAAAACTTAAATTGACCACAACGTTACAGTTCACTTGTTCCACTGATTGCTGCCTAAATAACCTTCTCCCTTCAAAATATGATTTCCACAAGATCCCTGAAGGTGAGCTGTGTATGTGGCACCAAGATGCTCGCAGCAGATTTTGAAAGAGATGCAAATGGTAAATGGGGTGAACTTATACAGCGCTTTGCCAATCATTTTTCACCACTCAAAGCACTTTACATTAGATATACATTTGCCCATACAAACATTTATACACTGATCGGTAGGAAATTTGGGGTTAAATGCCTTGCCCAAGACAAGAGGGAGCTGGAATCGAACCTATAACCTTCCGATCTGTCAGCTTACTGTACATTACTGACTGAAACTGCAAAATAATCACTTCACCAAAGGACAAAGTGGAATAATGCAACTACTAAGTAGAAAACATGCAGTAAGAATGCAACACTTGTTCTTAAAAAAGGTTTTAAGCACAATTTAAAACTAGAAACAACTCAGCAGTCAAGATACTCAGGTGAAAAAAACAAAAAATACAAAACAAAAACACATTAAAAATTAAATGAGAACAAGATTTTTGTATTTGAAATATAGAATACAAACACAACTATACTGCTTTCATACTGTAGCAGCATATTTTGGCACAGAAACATCTTTACACCACAAGTATTCATAAAGCTTTCAGCACAAGCCACGATTATGCTCATTGGTAAATCAAAAAAAGTGTGGAGACAGAATAGTATCTATATAGCTGTTTGCTATATGAGCAGTTGTAGCTTCTAGTGGAACAGACCTTAGGCAAGCCTTCGACAGATGGCTCCCTGGCCTACATCGGACAATGAAGTCTTGTAGGTTGGTGATGAAGTGACGTTTTAATTCAGCTGCATGGCAGAGGGTTGGGCCTGCAGTTCAGAGATCGGTGCCAGGAGAGTCCTATTAGTGCAGACGTGATGCATCATTGATTTGCCTCTCTCTCTCTCTTTGTCCACAAAAGCTGACTGAAGTCCTGGAAAGCCAAACCACCACTAATAAGACAACTGGCAAAACGGGAGTAAATGGCATGGCCCATTAGTTGATCATCATTGCATCAAATACACTCTGTATGTCTATTAGAAGTCAAACTGGACTTCTAATAGTGGACGTCTAATCTTTATGTTTCAAGAGACATAAAGCTGTGTAACGTCTGTGCAGAGGAGCGACCGGGTGGAGGTTTGATCCATTCAGATTTCTGTTAGCCAAAGCTTTGCCGTGGTTCTGTGATTTTTATTTGCAATTGTCGCTTTAGTTGAGAGTTCTCAAGTTTGTGTTTAGTGTGTATTTATGGTAGCTCAGTGTTTTATTTGTCCTCGTATCTGCTGCATGTTTATTCTGTTTTGTGATTTACCCCAAGTACTGATTTAAGGACAAAAATACTAACTGCACATTTTGACTGAAAATTGAGTTTACCATACTAAATCACTACTAAAACACAGGTTTTACACAGAAAGACAGAAAGTAAATAACAATGTCAAAAACAAAGAATCTAAATTGCAAATCATTATTTTTTTTCTTTTAAAGAAGTTGGAGAACATCTTTAAAAGTCAGTATTTACATCTTGAAGAAGCTTGGATAGTTATTTTCTAATTGAAACCCTGAACTTTGTCACAAGCCCAAATCTAACCTTTTGTTTTCCTTTCTCACCTTTGTTGCTTATAATTCATCCCGCCGTGATGAGTTGTGAACCAATAAATAATAGTGCGTATCACTTTGGAGGTTTTGTATCGCTCTGTCGCATGAGCAAATATATGTAAGACTCCTGATTTCACATAGTTTACTCTGGGGAGGTTCTCGTGTATCTGTTTGTTTGGGAAAGGTGTGTACAATTTTGTCAACATCAAAGCGGTGAAAGCACTCAGCCAGATAACAAGGTGTGCGAGTAAGTGTTTATTTTTTTTTTCCAGACTGTTAGTATCAAGATTAAGTTCTCATTTAAAACAAAAAAAAAAAACCCACGGGTGTGTGTGTGTGTTTCAGATAAGACCAGAAGAGACAACATAGACACAAACCGAGCACCAGCAACAGATAAGGGCTGCGGTAAACTGACTCCGTATGCTTGAAACTTAAAGGTTTCTCCTGGGGTGACGTCTGAGTTCACAAACGTAAAAGGCGAAAAACTAAACTTACAGCGTGTGGAAGGAAGCCAATGAAACATTTCAACATGTTGTTAATTCACCTGAAACATATGAAAACTAACTGTAAACGACAATGAATCAACATGCCTGTCGTCGTCGTGTGCTTCCACAGCCTCACGGCCTGAACCAGCTCTCTGTCCAAACAGTCTGTAAGTCTTTTTAAGCTGGTAAGTCAAGAAGAACCCGCCCATCAATAAATGGCTCCTGTCCAAACGCCACACCTTGTTTCAGCTGATGGTCTGGCTTGAAGCCTGGAGCCGACCAGGAACCCCCATTCAAGGCGACAATTTCTCTAAATGACAACTTGCTCTTTTAGTCTGGATTGATTTCAGAAGCTTGGACAGCAGTTTTTAAGAATTCTGGCCAAAAGTGAACAATTATAATCTTCCACAAACGTCAAAAACAAGCACGAAGATATGTTATTACTTTTGAAGAGCCCTTAAAAGTGGAAAAAAACTTGATAAATTTGAAGGTCCACAACTTCAAATAACATTCTAATTGCTATTTATTTATTTATTTATTTATTTATTTATTTATTTATTTATTTATTTTGCAAAACTTAGCAAGTACACCACACAGTAAACTTTAACATCTTTGAAAAAGCAAACAACATTTAAAAATCACCAAATTATGTTTATCTTTCTCCAACTCTGTGACTGAGACTTTTGATGTGATAAACATAAAAGGAGGCAGAGAGAGGGATTCATGCCATGTTGGCAGTCCTGTCCTGCGATAACCCGTTTGAGCACTGGATGTAAATCTTGTTAAAATCCAAAATCTCCTCAGTTGCAGGTGTTATCCCTATAATCCGACATAAGTCCTTGAACTTGTCCTCCACGTGACCCATGGAAGTTCTTAGATCCAACAAAAAGAGTTATCCCAGTGTGAACACCAGTCTTGAGAATAAATCCAAATTCAG
>NW_015117566.1:0-16352 GCF_001443285.1 Poecilia latipinna
TTAAAACCAGATGCTCTCCTTCTACGTTAATCGTCAGTTTTACTGCTTGGTTTTGGCGACACTAAGCTCAAAGATGCTGGGGGAAAAAACTGCATTTATGCAACTGCAGGACTCAGAGTAAAATCATTCTAATTTAAAAAAGATTCTTAAAGGCTTTAAATTAAACTCAAACATGTCTTTAGATTCTTCAAACACCTCGGTGTCTGTCGCTGAACCCTTGTTAGTGTCATCTCAGTCTCATTTAAAAAAGAAAAATGGTCAAAACCAGAACGTCGTCCTTTGGTGCACATCTAAAGAATCATTCTGCAGCAAGACGGGCCAGAAACTGAAATTACCAGACTAAACATCAACTCGGTCGAGCCAAGATGCCACACAAAACCCAGTGGGTTCAGAATATTTATTGCAGGTTTGTGTCCATATTGTTTGGTAAGGCTGTATTTCTACCATGCTGACAAAGGAAGTTGTATTTAAAGTGTTTTAATGTGCGTCTGGATACTGGACGCTTTCAGACAGAGTTCATTTTCTAGAGTTTACACAGTGGGTGAAATTTTTACAGATGATACTCTGATGTCCTATTCTCCTGAAGGCAGCAGAAGAAACATTTTTAAGAGAAACAGAGCTGTGATTCCATGCATGTTTTAATGCTGCAGACTACAGATTTTTACAAGTAGTAAAGTATCTTGGGTGTAAAATTTACCTTCAAGCAAAAGAATCACAGCATCTCCGTTTTGTAAATATTACTGCCAGCTCTCCGTCATCCTCCAACCGCCCTCGCTGAGAAACACTCCAGACTGCTTAAGGTCACTTCATTCAGTCTCGTTATTGAGCTAATAAACAAATAATGACAATCATCTTCACCCCAATAATGTTAGATAAAGGGCAGAGTTAGGAACACCGTGCAGATGCCACCACTAAAGGACACTACATGTACTTCTGCTTGCATTTACTTTGCATTAGCTTGTGTCAGTAAATGCAAATCAAAGTTAAAAGCCCTGAAGCATCGGCCAAAAGAGGAAGTGAATTTCTCTGCTCACCATCCATTAAACGGTCATAAAATAATCAAAATTGCAACAAATTACCCAACAGACGACGTTAACCCGATGTGGCCCCTCAGGATGCATCAGCAAGATGTGAAAAGTTAAATTATACCAGAAAATATGCTTGTATTTTTATCAGTTCATTCATGATTTAACAAGCCCATGAATAAATTTGGGTAGATATGTTTTAATTAATCTAAAACCATTTTAAAAAGCATGTCGTATTTGCTCATTTTCTTCTGAAACAAGTCATGAATACCAGAATCTTTGTTTTTCCTTCACTGAAAGCTTTAGCCAAGCGTTTTATTGTTTTTTAGGAGATTGCTCCTAAAGTTATTCTTAGAAAACAGAGAAATCAGGAAGACGACGTAAGCAGCAGAATCATAATGCGGCTCTTATGCTGATTCTAATAAGTGAATGGACTCAGAAGACTGACCCAAGGTCTTTTAAAAACAGCATTAAATAAAAAGCAAAACAAGACATGATTTGCATCCTTTGCTGCCTTTCCAAGCAATATAGGAAGGAGATCAGCAGATATATTAGGCAGGATTAGATCCCAATATATTTTAAATGCAGACAGTGAGGAGGTACGCTTCGGTGAAAAACAACTAAATAGCAGCGAAACTGATCTTCTGTCAAAACAATATAAATAAAGTATATGAATCTGGTCATTTGGGCCTTTTTTCTGACTCCGTAACTTATTAGCAGCAGAACCTGAATCCATATTCTAGCTGTGTGTTAACACAGAGCCTCAGGGAGGGAACTTGAGGATGCTCAGTGTTTGTGAATTATAGATGTAGTTTGAGTCAGACACACACACGCACAGTAAATGTGTCAAATAGAAAAAGAAAAATGAAAAGGTGGTTGGATCAATGAAAACGAGCCGAATAAGAAGCACATCTCATTTGGGAGATTCTTTTATTTTCTTCCTTTTAATCCTCTTACTCTTATTCCAAAAACCCGAACATAAAAGCATCTCGTCCCATGCATGTTTATTCAGTGACCTCATGAGGGAAATCTTAAAAAAAAAAAAAAAAAACAACAGAAGAACGAGTTATTAGAAAAGACCCTCAATGCTAGGTCAGACTTCATAAAGTTGAACCATTTCTCACTGGGATAGAGAGCCGTGGAAGATTTTCTTTTGACAAAGTAAACAGATCTTTTTCACCTCTCAGTAATTACCCAAATCCCAGAAGTACTTTTACAAATGACTAAGCAATAAATTATGCTGCAGGTGGCTAAAAGAAAACATCCTTATTTTTATAATGTTGTTGTTAGATAAGTTAGTTAGCAAGACTAAACTCAATGGTTAAAAAATGTGTTAAAATACAGGGGGGGATTTACCGTGAAAAATGTTGATTTATGGTCTCGACAGCAAAAGCAAAGCAAAACTGACAGTATTACCAGAAATGCTATTTTCTCCACTATTTATTCCACAACAGCATCGATAAATATCAATTTCAAAATATGATAAATGCAGTTGTATAAATCACATTTTAAGAAGAAGCATATTTGAAATGGAAATGTTTTTTCTAGAGCAGCACTCATTTGTTGTGCTATGAATGCTTCTCCATGCAGTAATAAATGTTTTTTTAAGATAATTTTACCATTTTCACAATAGCACCATAAAATGTTGCGATAAAATTCTCAGCTCGCATCTTTCACCCTTATTAAGAAACAAAGACAAGTTTCATTTTTAAGGCAACATTGACAGAATGAAATTTTGACTCTACTACAAATTAAATGTCATGCCAACAAACTGTCTTTTCTAAAGAAAAGTAAGAAGATTAAAAAGAAATTAAAAAAAAACCCTGCTAGCCAACCAAACCGAATGGTTAAAATGAAGGTCAGGTGAATGGATGAGAATCGCATCAGAAGTTGACAGGGGATTACCCAGGACCTGCACTTAAGTGTGCCTCGCTCCCTCTGCAGTCAGCCTGCAGGCTTGGATCGATTCCTGGAGAGAAGCAAAGATGAGGCCGAGATGGGGAAGCCATCCTGCCAGCCTCTACATCCTGCTCTCCATCAATACGTTGTGTCATCTGTCAAGGCCTCGCGTCTGCTCTCACTCTGCTTTGGCTGCGTTAGTCATTCAGATGCTGCAGTTATGGCTCATAACCTGATTTTAAGACCAACTTCCTCAACTGAGAGCATGGCGGATGAAGAGAAAGCGCTCAGGTTTCAGCATTCTTCCATATAATAAAAATAAATAATAATAATCACTGGTATAAGGAATCTCTAATCAACAAAAATTTACATTACAGAGAATTTATCTTCATAGCTTTCTGCACACTTTAACACTACAAACTATTATTGCAAAGAGAAGTTTATTTAAATGAGACATTAAACCCTATTAGATCCAGTCTTTTATAAAAATGTAAAGATAATTGAGACAAAGGTATAAAAATTACTCCAGCGTTTTAAAAATCCATACATTTACACCTGATGTACCAAAATTAAATGAAATAAATAAAATGGGATGTAGGAACAAGTATTCTTTAATGTGATATTAGGTGCTATAAAAGCCACTAAAAGTGCAGAGTAGACAGAAAATATACATTAAATAAAATATATTACAAAGGTAAATTTAATTTACTTAATACTTGATTCCGATTGGCATACTTTTAAAAAACGATTTTAAAAAATTTCACTGGAGATTACATTTCAGTGAAAGTTTAAAGTTAAGTTTAGTTAAACTGAGATATTTACAATCTAATTTCCTTGTTTCAATAATGAAATTAAACAGAAATGTAATCTGACTAATGAAAACAGGTGAGAATGAATGTAACTTATTGAATGAATTTATAAAATCTGTCTTTCTAAAAGGTTAACTCAAGGTTTTTTTTCTCCATATTTTATGGTATTAAACGTCTGCATTAAATCTAAGAAGGTTTTTAAAGTTCAACATGTTCTGACAGAGGAAAACAGCCCCAGATGCAGCAGGACAAGAGCTGAGAGATGCAGTTGTTCACCTTCTCTGACCCAACATGTTCTTCCGCATCTCTCAGCTGCAGGAATTGTCACCTTTGGTTTCACAGCTGTCATTTCTAAAATCTGAGCCCATTAAATGTTTAGAGGTGCCTCACTTTGGATTCAGAGCTGAAATGTGGCTCTGCAAATATAACCCGGCTGGGAAAAGTTAGATTCTCGTCTCTAAGGAACCTGCATTAAGACAAAATCAAAAAGAAGCAGAGTGACTGCAAATTAAAGAAAATACACTTTAAAACAAGTGTGGCTTTTATAGCTCTAGATAACCCTGGTGGAAGGTTGTGTGCATAATAATGTGCAAAACAAGGCTAACATTTAAAAATATATATGCAACTTTCAGAAAAATATCAACTTTAAAGCAAGGTATTTAATACATGCAGACAAGAATCTAAGAATGTCTTATTATAACAGCTTTGTAGTCATGAAAACTTATTTAACAAGTAAAAGATCCTTTGAGATTAATACAATCTGACGTTGAAGGCCTTTTCAAAGTCCAGGTCAAAAGAGGGTCTGTGTGTATCTGCACAAAAGGCATCTGTTTTATCTAAACTGCTACAGAACTGCAACGCTTTGTGATTATGGAAAAGAAAAAGTCGGGATAAGCTGGTCTACACATCTTTCACATAAAAACACAAAGTTTCCACTTTTCTCCTGGACCTGGAAAATCTTAGGCTCTAAATCTATATCAGATTTAGACACAAAAGACAGAAAATGGCATAACAGACTGGAGATGTTTAGTAGGTTCAACCTGCTAGGCCTAGATTGAACCTCCTTGTTCTTTCTCAGCATGTCTACAGGTACATAATTAAGACAAATCTAAAAGTGTTTTATTGCTGACATCTTAACTATACAGCTAAGCATTATGCAGCAGAGCTCCATCAAAAATATAAATATATGATCTTAAGACAGTGAAAACTGACCCAAAGAAACAAAATAAGGCATTCCTTTGCATTAAACAATTTAAAAGTTGATAAAATCTTACATTAGATTGAATTAGTGCTCAATGAGCATCAAAAACAAAACTTTAAAAAAAGGACATGTAAAATATCCACTATTAATGCAATAACACCATTAATATTACTGAAGAGCAGATGCCCTCCTATGTTTACATCTGCAGATGAGAGCAAAAAAATTAATTGGCAATTAGTAGTTTTAACACTTACTAATTGGTATCATTTAATAAAACATAGTATGACCTCAACAGCTTGTAAACAACTTGAGGAGCTTTGAATTTTTTATCTATGGAAAAGTAAAAAAGTTTCTTAGTTCTGATTTTCAAGGTGTTTCAAAAGGCGATAATTTTTCCCTTTTTTTTTTTAGTTTTCAGGGAATCAATTTAAAAAAGTCTGCAGTTGCCTCTTGAAAGCTGAGATGAGAACTTTAACCTTGCACAGAAAAGCACTTTAAAATGCATTTGACAAGCCGGCAGAAACGAAGCCGCATGTAAGGCACTTGTTACTGGGAGCAGTTCGGGTTTCTGTGTGTGACCCAAGGAGACGCTGAAGGCTGGAAACAGAAACCTCCCATTATGGCTTCTAACATCGCCACTTTTACAAACAAACCGGGATGATTTTTGTGTTTTGCACTTCTAAATTTACCATTGGCTTCAATCAGCCTGGTTACAGAGGTAATGATAACACCTAGGACCTTCAGAATAAAGGGAACTGAAAGAAAGTTTGATCCATTCAAGTCTTATTTTTAGATTTAGAGATGAGGCAGCAAATTTCCTGCAGTAGAAACAAACCGTGTTTTCTAAGTACCAGGTCAAGTATCTAATTGTTTATTCACTGCTAAACTGGGCAGAACTGTTCTTGTGCGACTTCAATCCAGCTAAAAATAAAATAGAGTGTACCTTACTTTAAGATAAAAAATGCAAAACAAAGCAGTTTTCAGTGCTGCACTTTATACACAGTCCTTAAGAATGTATCTTACAGCAGGCTGCACAGAGCAACCAATGTCCAACCCCCAAAACTGCACATTTAATTGAAAATTGGGTTGTAGCTCAATGATTGTAGATAATGTTTGATATGAGACTCACCAATCCAAGAAGGTATAATTTTAGCAAGCAGAAAACAACTCAAGTAAAATATGAAACAAAGTCTAACAGGTTGTGTTGGGCTAAGTTTTTCAAAGTTCAGAATTTAAGAAAAGAAGAAAGCATTTTGTTCTTGTTTTTTACCGAGGAAACATTCACACCATTAGCATGTTGATTTACATTACTGCAAAGTTACAGTTTGTTTACCTTCATCTTTCCAGGAAAGAAATTCCTTAAGTTGATTAATTTCTTTTACATGGATGTCCTTACAAAGTAACCCTGTCAAAAATTATTAAATCAAATATGTGACATGAGAAAATCAGGAACAGAAATGGAGAAACGGATGAAAAAAAACACCACTTTTTGAGAAAATACTGATTTTACCTTTTAAGCAAAATATACTAGCTGAAGTCATGCAGAAATCACCCCATGATTTAAATACTTTTAAAATGTTAAACTGTGTCTAAATCTAAGTTTTCTGGGATGTGGGGGAAACTCACAGCTGATTAAAATATCAGGCTTTATTGGCTGTTCACACACTTTTGCTATTGGTTTCATCCAAAAAAAGATAAAAGTTTGAAAGTAGAAAATGACCAAAAACGGATTCTATATCACCCTAACCCACATTTATAATGGACCATTGGAAAAAAAGAAAAAGACCAGCCCAGATTTACTTATGGATCCTGGTCGTCACTTATGTCTGCTGTCAGGGTAAATGCTACAACAAAAATAATTTTTCTTCACACTATCTTGCAGCTGCAAACTTTCACCAGAGTATAACATGTGGATGGGTTCTGTAGCAGCAGGACATGAGAATAATTGGACCTCTTGAAGCCAACAGACATACATCCTTACTTCAACATCCACCAGAAAAATACAGTGGAAAACATGACAGAACCACTTATATGATCAGAGACATTCATAACTGCAAGAATACTTTTCAGTTTCTCATGTAGAGCAGTTTCAGAACTCTGTTCTCACTGGAAAACAGACTTGGGCTGTCCCCCGTAAAATAAAATCCTTATGTACGTTGGGCTTTTTTCAGGCAGGTAGAAAACATTGTTGCATCTATTTTTCGCTCATCCAGGGTCGGATCGGATCGGGGGGGGCGGGGGGGCAGCAGCCCAAGTAGAGAAGCACAAACTTTCCCCTAAGGCACGGTGTCAAACTCATTTTCCCTTTGGGCCAAATCAAGATCATGAATCTTGTCAAGAATCTTCTTAAAGAGCCAGTTGTGCCAGAATGTATTAATGAAACCAGTTAAACTGCTTAAAATATGAATAAATTCTTAAAATTAAATAATATTTAAAATCTTTTCAGTCACTCCAGGATTTCACAATTGTTTTTGTGATTTTTTTTGCAATAAAAAAGTGTTTGTTACTAATTTAGAAATATTTGAGTTTACGTATGTTGGAGATTATAACTTCATCTATTCAGTAGAAGTGATAAATGCTGCCACCTGCAGGTGGGAGTAAACCGCCACTCAGATCCAACGTTTTTCACAATTTTTGTGAAAAATCTGCAATAAACTCACAATTATGCATTATTGAGAAAACGTGCAGGGATTTGTTGATTTTGAGTGAATTTCCACAATAAACTGGAGAAAATAATTGATGCAATTTGGCAGTAGCCAATTAAAAACTGTTGAATTGATTGGTAACATAATATTTAAGTCACTGTCATCTTGACAGCTCCAATTATGTGTCCTTTTAGAGGGCCACATAAAAAGCTGTGGCGGGCCGGATTGGCCCCAGGGCCTTGAGTTTGACACTGGCCCAAACACAGTCCCTCTAACTGGTATTTAGGTACGTTTTAATTTCACTTGAGTTCAAGGTTCACCGACATGAAGACTCACAAGACAGAATCTCACAGCCTCATTAAAAAATGGATTTTAATTTAATGCTATACCATCACAGGATAGCTTAGAGACACAGAATGTAGTAGTCAACATTATGGACCAACATTATGATCACCATAGTTACCATGCAGCCGAATGCAAAACAAACTGATGTATTTAAACCTACAGAACCAGGATTAGCTTTAATATGATTTATTTAAAACCCTGAGCTGTTGTTTCAGGTCCTCACTGAAACCAAAATACAATTCAAAAAGAAGAAAATGTGGGGAAACATAACGTGGTATCAAGTTGCACAGCTTTAAAATAATATTTGAAGAGAAAGAATTAAGGATTATGCACCGAGAAAATGGCTTTCAACTGGAATTGGCCGTTTTTCAGCTTAATCAGGCCTGTCCGTTGACTCAAAGTCTCTTTCCAAAAAACAAACACACAACTCAAGGAGCGACCAGGTAGAGCCTACAGCACTGTGAAGCAGAGACGACTTGCAGAAAAAGATTCACTGTTGGCTGCTTTCAGTTCAGTGAGGTGTTAAAAAGTACAAATCAGATGATACACTTAAATGTAGGAAGCTGTTTAAAAAGGAAACTGTATTTTCTCCATTCCTCCCGCGGCCTGTCCATTAAAGACGAGATATCAGAAAGCCTCCACAGACAACAGGAGTTATGTTTTATCCTTTTGATTTTTCACTCCATTTCTCACAGCATATGCTAGATATAGAAACATTTAAAGCCTTTTAGAAATCCTCAAGTTAAAGTCAGGATCCACAGTCGCTACACAAAGAGACTGCTGTTTTGGTGATGGTGAGAGGGCTTTTTGCTGAATTATCATGAGAAACCCACTTCTAAATGTCACTTCTAATAATTTTGTCTTAAAATTATATTTTGTGTTACTGTGGCTGCTCTCTCAGACATTTCGTACAATGGACAAACTGATAGCTGCTCATGGTAGGAAGGTTTAAAAAAAGCATTTTGCATCCTAATCTCTGAAATTGGCCACAATATTTTTGATTGGTGCATCGACAGCTCTGGAAAAATTTAAGAAAGAGACCACTTAAAATGACACGCTTCTCTGATTTTACTTTTTATAGGCATGTGTTTGAGTAAATAAACATTGTTCTTTTATTCTATGAACTACTGACAGCATCTCTGAAATTCCAAGCAAAATTTTTTTATTTATTTGCAGAAAATAAATATCACAAAAATAAATAAGTTAAGCCACCTATAATAACAAGCGAGTGATTTTCAATTAGTTTTTCACTGTTGGTTCCCTAAAAACATAAAATTAATTCGCTATGATTCTAAGTATTACTGAATGCAATTACTTTACACCTGTTCAGTGATGCAGCCTATTAGATCATGGATACATTTTTTAGAGAGAAATATTTGTTTTGATGTACAATAACAGATTGACAGGGTTTGTACTTTGTCATTTTTGTCCTGAAAACAAATTAACATTTTGTGCTAACTCCATAAATCTTCAGTGTTCATCTCTGTTGGATTAATGCAAGCTGGATAAAAAGGTCAAAGATACTTGATTACATCTTTTGCCTAAAATTATCTGCAACACAGTTGGATTACACCAAAAGAAAAAAAACCTGCAGCCCGTGTGATTTAGCTGGTCTAATCAGGAATTCCACTGGAACAATTTTAATCATGTAGCCATTTATCTGCAACAGATCTCATTGTTAATTGCACTGGTCCTGCACATTGTCATGTAAAATGACCTCAACCAAGCCCATCATCACAGCTGCGCAGCCCGCACACGTTCCTTCATTTTCTGTTTCACATGGTTTCCCGTGCACAATTCAGGCCTTCAGCCCACCAGAGCTGAGTGTGATTGGATCAGACATCAGCACGCCTGCTTCTCACAGCACAGACACAGGCGAGCACAAAGAGGCACGATCCCCAGATCATCACACACACATATACACAAGATATCTGAATGTGCTGAAGTACAAATAGCACAACTGCACATTGGAGAAAAAAAACCTGGACTGTGAGGGTTTTTTTTTTTTTTTTTTTGCCATCTGGCATGACCCCTGGCATTTCAGATTTTAAAAATAAAAAATTCTACATTTCATCTGTACATCTTGACATCAGAAAGAATGAGCATCAAAGCACAGCAACGGAAAAAAAGCCACAGCGTTCAGAAATATGCCAGTGATCTAAAATCCCTGCTTCTCTAAATGTTTATTTTCATCACTTGAGCGTTATGAGTGCAGTCTATCTCTCCATCAGATCAATTTAAATCTATTTGCTCTTCTCTTCAGACACTGATGACTTTATCAGCCACTGTGTCTCTAATATTAGCCGATACTTGTGTCTGTAATCATTGCCAAACACATGACAGCTTCTAGCCTTACACTGTTTTTCATTTGGCTGCAAGTGGTTACCTGTGGTCTCTGTTCGGTGTCCAGGTATCTAGTGGTTAAATTCTGATCTGTTGTTCTGACTAACTCTTGCTGCTGCCTGGAAACTGGGCCACAATTAGTTCGCTCTGCTTTTCTCTGTTATTTTCTGCAACTGGCAACAGAAGTGCAGCTGTTTCTGTCTATGTGTCCTTATTTAGGCGTGAAGCTTGTTTTTGTTTGTAGTTTTGTCGCAAAGGAGGAAGTCTTCTTGCTTCTTGATGTTATTTTTCCTGACTTTGATGCTGCGTAACCCACAGGCCCCGTTTTCCTTTTTGTTGTTCTTCCAGAAAAGTTATAATTCCCACGTTACCTGTACAGGGCTGCAGAGCTCTATTCATACTAGAGTAGAGAGATCCTGGATAAACATAGCCTTACTCCTTTTTCAAATTTAAGTCAGTGGTTCAATTATTCAGAAATATCCTGCATGGACAAAGTGGATTCTTTGCCAATACTTAACCATGTTTCCTGTCGCAAGAATGCAGGCTTTCATCATGGGTATAAACAGAATTAATGTAAGTTTTTTAATTATCTGTTTGAGCTGCTTATTTTCCATGTTTTAGAAAACATCTTGGAGCACAACCTGCACTGATAATTCGTTAAATACGTCTTGTAGCATTACAGTTTGATCACAGTTTTTGTAGTTATTAAGCTTCTGGCATAATTTTGGCTGCTGCATATTTCAGACATTTTCTAGGCTGAATTGATGGAACTAACGTAAAGCCCAGTTTCTCAGCATTTAGATAGGGAAAGTTACCTCCTCAAGCTTAATGTTTACACATTTTAAAACCACTTTAGATGTTTGCCTGGAGTAATATTTCTGATTTAACGCTCAGTTTTGTCCAAATGGTAAACGTCTAGTAGTCCTTGGTTTACCTACAGACTAAAACCTGGAGGTAATTGTTTGTCATTTCATCCACTTTGTACTAAAAGCCAAAGGTTACCACATAGTTATGCTTGAATGACAAGAAGTCATATGTTTAATACAGAAACTGTGGCACCTAATTTCTGACTGGAAAAACTAGAAAATAATTTTAAAAAACACCAGAAATTCACTGGAAGGGTTAAAACATATCTGTGAGATTTCCTTTGGTGTGCAGATTTATTTGTTGTTTCACAGCAAACAACAGACTTGAGTAAAGTTTTCAAAGATCTAATGTAGCTGCATGGCCTGAAGAGCGAGAGGAAAAGTAAGACATGTTTTCAGACTCACTGCTGCATAAATACTTAGAGAACTGACAACTAGTGTAACACAACATTAGAAAAATGTGGAGATTCCCGTTTTCCCCTGAAGCATCAAATCTTCACATTATATCATATACTGTCAGATATTATGGGATTTAATTAATCAAAGTTATACAGAAGAATCGCTTACATTTAAATTAACCTCTTGAAATGAGTAATAAAGTAAAATTTAGCAAACTTTTTCAGTAGCATGCAGACATATAAAGAAACTAATCTAGAGTTTCCCGTCAAACACCAAAAATAGACATTTTTGCAACAAAAATATGTATAATTTGATGTCAACCTTTAAGTTGAAACACCACCCACAGTCTGTTTACAGTACATTTACAGTCACAGAAAACAACGTCATGCAGAAAAAGCATCAGATTCAGAGATTTTACCTTGAGAACACCGATTTGATTAAAGTATTAAAAATTTATGCTTTGAAAGGATCCTCCCACCCCCCCCAGCAACACCTCTATAAAGAAAATGGTTCAGTGATTGTACTGCAGCTTGCACCAAAACAGCTTGCCTCAGGCATCCTGCAGAAGGGAAGGTGCTAAAATGGCATTGTTACATAAAAGGTACGGGTGTATACTGCGCACCTCCCAGCCACAATTTAGCAGCATAATTAATTCCAGCTCAGATGAGCCGATTTTTATCTCTATGAACAGAAAATAAACAGCGGCAGGAAGGCGGATGAGTAGATGGTAAGAAATATCACAGAATATAAAGGAGCTGTGTGTGAGAACCAGCTGAGGCCCGAGAGAGGGATCAGTGGTGTGTTTGTCATCTCATTATTATCTTCCTGCCACCTTGGTGGATGTATAATTCACTGGTCAGCCTCGCCTTCCAACATATCCAGCCCTGCTGCTGCAGCTAATTGCCACATTGTGTGAATGTAATTCTTCCTCTGATCAGGCTTTCACTTTGATGAGTTTCAGCCAGCAGTGACACCGTCGATAACTATTTAGGGCACCAACTTCAGCTAAGTCAATCTGTGCAAATACGATTTGGGGTTTTGGCGTTAACACAGTGTCATATTTTGGCATTACTTTTGCAAGAACATGTCCTGTCGGTGTCTTGTCCGGAAAAACATTAAATCATGTTTGTTTATCTCCACCTACAAAGTAGTAGAGCATCCCGAGAGCTGATTATTTTCCTTTCCTATCTGTGTGGTTTTTTTTTTCATATATTGCCCAAACAGAACAGGCAGGAGGTGTTTATTTTTATTCTGCCACATTTTTTGTGTTCAACAGTGTAATTAGAGCCCAATGCCCACAGAAAGAGACAGCATGTCAGCAATTCATGCTTTTAAGTTCTTGTTTATGTTGCCTTCAACTCATACGATACTTTTAATAAATCTCAGAAAGTTTTATGAAACTGGAGATGAGGCTGAAAATGAGTTCACATGAATACTTTTATCACAAGTGTCCTAAACCAGAATTGATGGATTTTTTTATGATCAAAATGGTCTGTAGAAGGGCCAAAAAATATACTTTTAAAAACTCAAATTAGCAGAAATGTGTTTTTTATACTCAACAATAATAAGCATGAATGAATTTTAATTAATAAAGTAATTAGATTTTTTTTGTAGGAACGGGCTTGTAGATCCAAAACTTCAAATGGTTTTTCCAAAAATAAGGCATCCAGACTGATTATTAGTTTGGGCTCAATTTAAGACATGTGGAAAAAAATATTTGTCTGCTCTCAGCAGTAAAAACAGGATCAACCTCAGTCTTCATATGAAAACACTTTTTGTACTTAATTCAGCAGTTATAAAAGCAGATTTCAGTGCAAGCTGTACTTTACGTAGTCTTGGTCCTATTATCAAAATCAAAGGAAACCAGAAAGCTTGGAAAACATTTTTTTAAAGTAGATTTTAACATAAAAGTCAAGTCCTACCTTATTAAATTATTGTGGTTTGAAGGTGGGAGGGTCAAATAAAAACCATGCAAAGGGGCCACAAATGGCCACCCTTTGAACACCCTTGCTCTACAGGCGTACAGCTTCACTAATTCACTCAGTCCGATGGATCAAGGCGGATAAATGGGAATGTCTTTTGGCAGCAACGGTAACTAACTTTCCTCACTTTTTCACAAAATAGTTCCATCAAAGTCAGGAAGACAAGAGCCTCTGGCTCTTCATAAATAACCAAGCGCGTCTACCTTGTCCTGCACACACGAGTGTTCAAAGGTTGAGCCACACTCCAAGACACAAATGGGGGCTGCAGTAGATCTCAGCAGCTTGATGCAAACACGCAAGTCTTGCAAATAAAAGTACATAAAGTGTTTGTCTTCTTTCCTTGTGATGACCTAAACTGCTGTCAAGGTTCCCAACTACCAAAGAAATTTTGTTTAGGTGATCAACAGTGACTTGGGTTGGTCTTGGTGTTGCTGTCTTAAATATCTCGACCATTTTGTCACACAGATATTCTAATAAAAACATCGCACCAACTCAAATTGCTTTTAATACCTTTTTACAACCATTATGAATGAAATTTAAGACCTGTACAAAAGAAAATTGCATATTTTATATTGTAGTAGTGACAAGGTGCACAAAATGCACATAACATTGACAACAAAAGTGAGTCAGTGGCGAAGACGATCACCTTCCAGTCAACTGGCATGATGGACGCAATAAAAAAAAAAAAAGCTAGCCAGCTAGGATATATTAGCAGCTAGTTAGCGGTAGCCTAAATCAACTCAAATCAGAATGAAAGGGCCGAATGAAAACGTCCGAACGCAACTCAAACGTTTGTTTCCTGTGAGAAAAACAAACTACATAGCAAGTCATAACAAAATTTAAAACATGATTAAATTATGTAAGACCAAATTACACCAAAAAAAAAATGAATACAACACGATTAAAAGGCCTTATTTTAAGATACATGACTTTAAGATTTGATGACGCAAGGACAACCTGATTGAGAAGGATAGAAAAAGATGTCCAATTTCACGATTGTAGGTGAGAAAATTTTATAGTATATTTAAAAAAAAAAAAAAGGCAAAAAGATGCTCAGGATTTCTTTGGTAGATGATGTAATTGAACTCGGCAATCTGGATGTTTTTCAGTCCAATGCAGTGAATCCCACCTATTTGTGGTCGAGTATTCAGATTTTTTTGAAAAGCACATCTAAAATGCAACTTGACATGCTAATAGCTGGCTTTTGCAGAGCAGCCAATCCAGGAGAGCATTAATTTTCCTTGGCGCTAATTAACTGTACTCCCAAAAGCAGAGATGAGAACGTCTGTAGATGTTAGCTGCCAAGATAGTTTTCAGAAAACAGTTTTCTCTGGACTCTACTCCACATTAATCAAGCTTGTCCTCATTTATCCATCAAAACAAATGTCCCAAACTTACACCTCACTTCAACTAAACTTAAAACAAGTCCATCAGAGCGTATGCATTTCAATAAAATCCTGCAAGTAGCGTCAACAACTGAGCACTGATACAGAGAATAATGCCTTTATTTCACTTTTCAAACATTTATGTGAACAAATCTGCTCAAGTGAGGTTTCCACGAACCTTTTTACTCGTATCTGACATACAAATCACTAAATTAAGTGTCCTTCTGTCATTCAAGAGGCAGAAAAGATAAATAAATAATAATAAAACGTATCCAGACATTTTTATTGCTGTTAATGTGAGCGAGGCATTCATAGACATGCTCTTTGTGGCAGCTGAGTGGAAGCAGTTTAGCTCCTCTTCACTGCATGCTGTGATTAGAGGGGATATGACAACATCACAGGACGGAAGATGTGATTTTTTTTGGCACTAAACATTAATTGCCATCAAATTTACTTTGTCTGTATTTGTGTTTTTGGCACTTTCAAGGCAGATTTCCAAAAATAGGCCCTTGTTCGGCACTCAAGAGACCAGGGCAGAGTTATTAATCTTTAAAAGAGAGACAAGAGGGATAGCCTCTTTTTGGTAATAGGCCATCATCACTTGTCACAGAGGTTTTTACTTTAAGATTTCTTCTGGGACGGCAAGTTATTTTTGAGATCATATCACTGACCTACATCTGAAGTGCACACATCTTAGATTTTGACTTGTAGAACAAGTTTTGACTTGTAAGTTTTGAGTTTATGATTAAAATTGATGGAATACTGAATGCTGAGTATAAGTAACTAAGACAACAGTACAAATACCGGGTACAGAGTTTTCATCTCAAGAAAAAAGACACCAAAAAAAAAGTCACCCTCGAGTTGTTTTAGCTCCAACTAAATATATAAATGTGTATCTATTTAAAGTGTTAAATACTTTGAAAACAGCACAAACAAGCACAAAACCTTTTATAGACACTTCAAAACCTTCCAGCAAAACACATTTGCACATCCTGCATATGCAAAGTGCCAGTGGCATTCACAGGGAATCGCAAATTAGGCACCTGGTGAGTTTAAGCTAATATTTTCTCTCCCAACTCGGGTTCTTCATGTCTCCGGTTCGCAACACTTCTCATTACTTAGCCCCAACGTCAAAAGTCTGCCCCTTTAAGTTCAGCTACATTATCCAAATTAAGTAGGAATCCATTATTAACAAAGATCTGTTAAGCATTTTTTTTCCAAGATCAGCCTTTTCCTTTGGTGAAATTTCACAATTCAATGAGATTCACAGCAAAACACAACAAGTGGTTGTCCAGAAAAACGCTGATCTGACCCAGTTTTAAACACTGAAGAGATCATACCACATACAGAGAGAACAAAAGAAACTGCCTTTGGGAAACCTCTGATGTTTCCTGGCTGGCCTCAGACTCAACTGAGCAGAAATAAAACTAAAAACTCATGACAGTAGGAGAGT
>NW_015117567.1:0-1528 GCF_001443285.1 Poecilia latipinna
CGGAGAAATTTTCGACTGTTTCACATTCCATTCCAACAGATGGCGCTAATGTACGTGTACGTTGCTATCAACATCAACTAAAAAAAAAGAAGAAGAAATATTCCTTGGGGATGATGAGAGGTGGTTGAAAATAAGCCGAAGAGACTTCAACAGGTTTACAACATTTAGTCAGTGTTTGGCAGTATGGATCCAAAAGCAGATGTCTTGGTGAATTCAGATCTTCCGTACGGACATATTCTTTGCCATGAAAAATGGAGGACTTCGTCTCTTCTTCAGGCCCTAAAAGGTTAAAAGCTTTTTTTTTTTTTTTTTTTAACTTTTGTTACTTTCAGCGGCGAGCACTGAATGTCAGACATGACTGAGAGCCAGTACACAGTTTGAGAACAGAAATCTGTATTTGATTCTCCTTGACGTTTTATGACAGAACAATGAGAAAAGTGCAGGCTTAAAGGGCTATAGGACTAAACACATTCTCTCCAAAACAAGGATGGCTTATTAAGTTTGTGAACTTCTAGAGCAGGGGTGCCCAAAGTCGGTCCTCGAGGGCAGGTGTTGGGTCGATCCGCGTTTCCTCATCAGATGAGGTCTTGTGCGAATTTCTGTTCCCCTGTGAAAATTTGTTCCCCCTGTGTCGGGAGCGCGCATTGCAGCCAGAGAGGATCTGGCTATTTTTATGACGCTTCTGATCGATTTCTCGGTAAAAACTACTCATATAATCATGTCAATGTTGTGACTTTCAGTTTAATCGGCAGCTATTAAAATAAAAAATAAATAAATAAACAAGGTCTTCTGTGGAGATCTTTTTTACTCTGTTTTGTGTTATTTTAAACGCGAAGAGAATCGATTTTTTTTTTCAACTTTTCTCTTAAGCCTGACAAATAAAAGTCAGTCAACAAATACAGGTTTCCAATACGTAGTGTGCATTTATAATTTTTCATTTCTTAAAACAGGATGGAAGCTGGCTGATAGCAGAGCACAAAAATAAAGACTTCCTGAAAAGATCAGAGTGTAGACTTTTTGTTAAATCCCATTCTAATGTAAAATATGACAGATTACTGAATTAAGGAAATGTCTAGTATACTATCACACATAACTTTTGAGAATTTGGAAACAGTTGCTTTTTATTTCCCAAAGTTATGGGGGGAGAAGAGGAGAGAATGGATATTTCAGCTGCCAGAAATAATCTGTTCCCCCTCTAAAAAATGTAAACAAATTAATGTACCTGCACGTCTTTAACTGTGTTCATTCCTCTCATCATCAACAACAAATCCTGTATCAGAAATGAAAAATTATAAATGCACACTACGTGTTGGAAACTTGTGTGTGTTGACTGACTTTTATTTGTCAGGCTTAAGAGACAAAAGTTGGAAAAAGATTGATTCTCTTCGTGTTTAAAATAACACAAAACAGCGTAAAAAGACCTCCACACAAGACCTTGTTTATTTATTTATTTTTTTATTTTAATAGCTGCCGATTAAACTGAAAGTTACAACACTGACATGATTATATGAGTAGTTTTTTTTTTTTT
>NW_015117567.1:6683-8393 GCF_001443285.1 Poecilia latipinna
TGTGTGTGTGTATACACACATATAACAGCCATGACATTTGCTGTTATGTGTGTATATATAATATATATATCCAAATTACATAGCATTTGAAAGAAATAGATTTGAAATCTATCACTCTGTAGTAAATCTAAATAATGACTTCTACTTTTGAACTGACATTACTGTTTATCAGTTTGAACTCCTGCCATCTTTTCGCATCCCAATGGTCACCTCACTGAACTTCTTCTGCAGATGGAGGTGTGAAAATCCTCTTTGAAAAGGAGCTGGGTGTTGCAGATTTCCATCTTCCCAGCCAAATGAGGCTTCTTTATGTGTCAGAGTGTGACATAATAGCAGGAAATGGCTACAAAAGGAAGCTGGTTCGATACAGAAACGTAGGTGGTACCAGTGAGCTGTCTGACAGTATAGTTTTATGCAAACCTTCTCACTGGTCTGCACTGTTCTTCTTGTGTTTTTCAGGCCAGTAGCAGCTTTCAGGAGCTGGTATTAGTGGAGAGGACACAGCTCAGTGAGCAATACTTCTCTGCTTTGCAGAGATTTGTGGTGTTTGACTTAGGTTTGTCTCTGCTCCCAGTTAGTGGGCAAACAGAAGCCTCACAGCTCATCACTCAGATTGTAAGTATCTAACATTGATCTGGATCACAGACTCACAGCCATGTATCTTTTTTTGGATATAGCAAATTTTACATATGTCACATGCAGATAACTTTGCATGTGTTGGTAATGGAGGTATGCAGAGCATCAAATGTATATTTCATGTGTGCAGACTTGAATGGGCTAATGTTAGAGTCCTGGGGCCTCGTGTATAAAAGAGTGAGTCGGACTCATGCTGAAAGTCTGAAATGTACAGAGTNAGTTCACTACCAGGTGGAGCGGAAGCGGCGCTCCTTCTGTTGCGCGTAGCAGCGGTTCAACAGCGAGAACAGAACCAGTGTCTTACACCGCAGCTCGAAGACTTAAATACTTTTGCGGGTTATTTGTTTAACTTTCTGACCGTCATGCTAATAATCCTTGTGAGTGTAGCTGTGCGCTGCTTTTCCTGCTTTCTGATCGCCCCATATGTCTTTTTTTTTTCTTTTTTTTTTTTTTACTGCAGTGAGCCTCGATATAGCCAAACTCCGTCAAGTATGGCAATGTTTTTATGCCATATTAGATTCGTCGTGTTGATGCATTTTGACGTGCTTCACCCCCGACCCCGATGTAATTTTCTGCCGCAACACGCAAACGTCCCCATTCACTCAGTGCGTTATAGTTCCTCATCGCTTAGGATTTGTCGCTGCGCTTGTGCAGTCTGGAAGAAAGAGGAGACCAGCTGCACAGACAGGCTGCGAAATGAGATGCAGGTGATCAGTTTGTGTGATCGGCAACAAGAGACCGTGATCGGCGATCACCGATCATACACTTTTTCACGGAAATCGGCCGATTATGATCGGTGGCCGATCGATCGGCACACCTCTAATTATATTATATTATTCCTGCGGTTCACGTAGAGCTGCACAACCAGAGCTAACGCGTGAGTGTTCATCCTGGAATGACAGTCGTTATGGTACGTGGATGCATAATTTTAATCTGATTATTGGATTGTAAATAGTAACGTGTTAGATTACTTGTTAGGGGTCAGATTAGAGTAACGCATTACTGACGTGTTGATGACACAATAGTTTGACATTTCTGCTCAAGCCTTTTACTTATCTGTCAGGTTTCCGATAT
>NW_015117567.1:12029-16345 GCF_001443285.1 Poecilia latipinna
GATGAATGCGGCCTGGGTTGCGACCTAACGTCCAGGCCGCATTCATCTGAATCGGATACATATCGGATATGGGTCGCATTCGAAAAGGGTTCGACCTGTGCTGATCAGACTGTCATGAAAAGATCAAATACAGATCGCATTACTGCAAAAAAATCGGAATTGGGTCACTTCAGGCTGCAGTGTGAATGCACCCTAAGTTTATTCTACTTGGTGTCGTTCTTGTTCTACGTTTTATAGAAGTCTTTAGCCAGCTAGCAACGTATGGAGAGTGTCTTGACGCGTGATGTCATTACCGCTTCTACTTGTCACAACAGCACGGTGGATGACGAACATCCTGATAGCAGTCGCCTTTCTCTGTGTTTGATCGTGGCATTTGTTAATGGTAGAAAGTACCGGAATGGCGACTGCAGGGAAGGGCAACTGGTACCGGACTGTTCCATCATCCGCTGCACTATTGTTACAAGCGTATTCAGGGGTGCTGCCAGAAATCGTGGGCCCCCTGACAAAGAATTTAAGCATTTGTTTGCAGCACTACATGAGATTGTGATTGACAGCACTAAAACTCTCCTGCCACTGACTGGTTGTTTCTAGCACTGGGAGAAGGCAGAGGAAATAGATTTTTCACAGATTACCTCTCATACCATGCTGTCACAGTATAATGACAGTTTTAAAAAATATGTGAAAAAAATATTATAAAAAAGTTACATACTACAGCTTTAATTTCACTCAGGAGAGGACAGATCAGGAGGGACGTGTTTAGAGCTTCTGCTCACTCACTCTTCTGTTAAGTGGTAAAAGGCACAGGGAACAAGTTAAATATATGAATATGTTGGTATTTTTTTTCCTTAATTCATTAAATGCTAGTGAAATGGAGGCAAACAGTAGTTTGTAGCGAAGCTAACTCGGCTAAATGGTTGATAATCTCACAGTCTACCCACCTCTCTTGGAGAAAAACTGGGTTATAAATTAACACTCTTGCCTTTGTCTCTCTCTCCCTCTCTCTATTTTGTTTTTGAAAACCTGATTTTATAACTTTTCTTAGCAGCATAGTAAATGCCACAGTCGCCGCTGCATTCAGCTGCAGCTTCTACTGACTGCAGCTGCACACATCACTGTTAGCTCCAAGCAGGAACGTACCATTTCATGCAGATTCAGGGGGGAGTTCAGGGCAAAAACGGAGGTGTGTTTTTTGGTCTGCGAGGGGTAACATTAAATTTTTACTGCTAAAGACAATCTTTGAATCTTTGAATATGATTCATTTTATATTTGACTGGACCCCAATTTTTTTATTTTATGTCTATAAACAAAATATGAATAATTAAATTGTGGAGGGCCCCCTGCTGGTCAGGGCCCCTAGAATCGTCATCACTTCTCACCCCTTTACTGCGCCCCTGGGAACACTGTAGTACAGGACGTCATGTAAGCACAGCAAAAGAGAACTTGAGTTACTATGTGTATACACAAGATAGTTTCAAGTTAATAAAAACGACATCCACATGCTACACATGTCTAAATATTTCTGTTTCACAAGGAAATTATGAACAATTTACAGCAGAGGTGTCATTCTCGCGACTTGCTGGCCAATTGCGGCCTGCGTGACGATGTCTCGTGGCCCCCACTGTGATATCAAAGTATAATAGTGCGGCCCACAGGGTGAGCGGACCTCTGAAGGAAGTCCCGCCCGCCGTTCCTTGTCATGGGTGACATTCGGTGCTAGGCTAAGCTACACTGACTTCATGCACCCTACGCAGCGTGTAGTGTTAATAAAACTCATGAGTTAACAAAAACGACACCCACATGCTACACATGTCTAAATATGTGTAGCATGTGGGTGTCGTTTTTATTAACTTGAAACTATCTTGTGTATACACATAGTAACTCAAGCTCTCTTTTGCTGTGCTTACATGACGTCCTGTACTAACTACAGTGTTCCTGTAAAGTGTCTTTGAGTTTTTACCAAAGCGCTTTACAAATAAAATGTATTATCATTTATCTTTAGGTCCACGGAGAGGGCAGAGACAATCCTTTTAGGCGGAAGACTTCAGGTCAGCTGTTGGACTCAGTGACCGTGATTTCAGTCCAGCAGATCCCTGGGGTTGGCAGGGTCAAAGCTTTGACGCTGATGCAGAATTTTTCCAGTCTCAAGGAGATCTCCAACGCATCTCCTGCTGAGCTAGAGCCCATAGTGGGCGAGGGGAGCGCCCAGCAGATCCACAGCTTCTTCCACAGAAACCTTATTACTGGACATTGGGGCATTATATAAATTATATGGAGATGCAATGCATCTCAATGTGTAGACTTTAAGAAATCTTTTTGTTAAAAATTAAATGTTTTAACCACAACTGTTTTAAAATGTGTGAAATGACTGTACAATGTCTTATGAAACCATTTTTATTTTTGGTGATGCCAGTAGTTTGGGCTTACAGCTAATAACTCAGAATTGAAATGACGAAGCTCACTTTAACCACGTTAAATACTCGGGTTTGAAGTTTATACATGAATTCACTGAAAATAGCTAAAGTTGTGCTGCTGCGTAAGACTGGGGACAGACAAGTTATTTTACATCCACAGTTCTCCACAATACTTGAAGAACTCCATCCATCCATCCATCCATTTTTTCACACCCTTGTCCCTTAGAAGGGTCGGGAGGGTTGCTGGTGCCTATCTCCAGCCAACGTACTAAAAGAACTATTCAATAATAAGATGAATTCTTAGAAAAATGTAAATTACTTTCCGGACAGTCAACACAAATTCAGATCAAACAGTTCAACATTATTGGCAATAATTGAATCAACTGAGAAAATCCCAAAAGCAAGAGACCATAAATTGTGTAGTAGGAACTTTCATTGATCTTAAACAAGCTTTTGGCGCAATTAATCATAAAAATATTAATCAATAAATTGGAATGTATGGTATCATGGTAGTAGTATTGTACTGAGTGAGAAGTGACTTTGGAGGCAGGAAACAATTTGTGAAGATGGGAGAGTATATATTGTCATGTTTGGACATTGCTTTTGGGGTTTCTCAGGGGTCAGTGCTGGTTCCAAAACAGTTGATCTTTTGCATAAATATGTGTGCAAGGTATCAAGAACATTTAAATTAGTCTTGCTTGCTAAGTACAGGAATGTTTTTTTTTTTCTGAGCTACTGCTGATTACATTGCAAATGTGCAAATTAAAGAGATTATTTGATAGAAGCAAATTAGCATTAACTTTAAGCAAACTTAAATCATGGTGTTTAGTTACTGTAATAGGGACATTCAAAAGCAGATGCAAAGAGGTGTGGAAATAAAAATGAAAATTTCCCAGCTAGCACAATATGAGTGAAACAATGAAACAATGTCAGGCAGAAACATTGAATCTACGTTGAAGCCTGACATTGAAACAAAACTGAAAGTGGTCAGTGACATACATGTTGAATCAACGTTGGGGTTTGTCGTGAAACCTGGTTGGGACTGGTTGAGATCTTACCGGAGCACACAGAAAACAGATCACAATAGCCTGGAAAGAATAAGTAATCTTGTATTACGATTAATGTTGATTCTTGTTTTGATATAATATGAAGTTATTATGATTAATGATGATTAAAATGCATGTAATCCTTTTCTTAATGACAAAAGAGATACTGTTATGAGTGATTCTATTTTTATGATTTTAGTTAAGAGAAGAAGTGGAAAAAACATAATATAGTTTACACGTAAATGGAAATGTCTCACTGTGTCACAAATAGAAATGAGTGGGTGAGAAAGCAGTCAGTACAGTGGAAACAGGAAGTGGGATTTTGAAACGCATGAAGGACCAGGTGCAGAATACAGACAGAGAACTTCAGCAAAGTAAAGTTCCAAGGAAAAAGGAAGTTCGTCTACAGCAGTGTTTCTCAACCTTTTTTAGGCCAGCGCCCCCCTAGCCCTTATCCAGGTCCCTCACTACCCCCCCACCAAAGAATTTGCAGGCTACTTTGCACTGACCATTATTTTATTATTAATATTACTGTCACTATTGTAGATGTTTTGATTTTTATGCTTGTTTCTGTATTTATCATCAAAAATTACTTCCCAGAGAACAAAAAAGTCATGGGAATAGAAATTATTTTCACAGGTGTTTACAAAAAATGCAATGAACATTCAAGTTAAAATCGGTAGGTCTAACAGCAGCAGGGCTTAAAGTAAAAAAAAATCCTGAGCCTGAAACTTATAGCTATGATGGAAATTAACTATAGCGTTGCTATTGCCACAGTTTAATAAACAGTGTCTTTGAATAGTGCAAACAACAACAATCTAACAATACAATTAACAAGCTAAACACTTAAACTTAAATA
>NW_015117568.1:0-3204 GCF_001443285.1 Poecilia latipinna
ATTAGCATCCATGTTTACTTCCGCAAACACTGAGCTCTTCTACTTTTTATGGCGGTTGGCATGTGGGACACTTTCAGGTCGTTTGCAGTTCACTTGTATGGAGATCACATACAAATCGCTTATAATTGTTAATGTAAACGACCACGGCAAAAAAAAAAAAAAAAAATCAGATTTGACAGGAAGTCCGAATTGGGTCACTTCACTGTGTGAATGAAGTCAAAGATTTTTTTTGTTTTGTTTTTTTGTTAGGCTTTTTGCAGTTCATCGGCAAAATAAAAACCTTTGTCAGTTCAAGTTGCTGGTGCTAAGATAAATGTGAATGCACAAAAAGTTCAACTAATATTTTAAAATAAGGTGCAGAGTGTCTGAGTGTCTTCAGTCAGAAACATCTTCAGAGCTGCTGTAATACAGACTGCTACAGCAGATACATTTGCACCAAGAAAACAATGAAATAAGAACGTTGCTGTAACTGTGACAAGATATTTCCGTGAATATAAATTAAGAAGAAAAAAAGAGACCAATAGAGAAGTTGTACCTAAAAATCGAGTTATTAATATGGACACTTACTGGTATGTAACTGGCATTTATATAGTCCGTCTCTTTGGGGGCTGATGTATTTAGCTTTACCCGACACCAGTCGTCTGTTCAGGAAACACAGAAACTCTCAGATGAGAAAAGAAAAGGTGAACATTTCCTAAACATCTTCAGCTGGTATTTCAATGTGAACATGGAGCAACAATAAGACCTGAACCCACAAGGCAGGATGTTAAAACGGTTCTTCTCTCTGTTTTCTGGTAGAATCGCTGCCTTACATGTCTGGCCTGTGCCAACAGGAGCGAGAGCCTGAAATTAAATATGACACCATGAAATTAAACAACTGATATCTGAAATATGTGCATTTTATGAGACAAACTTTTTTTAAAAGCAGAGTAGAGAAAGAGAAGATTTAATTCTAGATAACCTCATATTCCAGACTGAAGCCTCTGTTTTCATCCAAACTCAGCTGCTGGAAGTGGTCTGGAAATTTGGCAGCAGAAACAGTTCTGGAAGAAAACAGATTATTATTATTTCATCAATCTGTAAACTTGTAAAAACAAACCTTACAATGGAGGGAAACCAATCACACATTTGTTTAGAGTGGAATTTGTGCTGAACAAACTCACTCTTCATTTCTATCTGCTGTTTTGGATCCAAGTATGAAAGGCATTTTTCTCCTATAGGATGAAAAAGAAACAGTATTTTAACAAATATGATGTTTGAAATGGTAAATTTTATACTTCAGGTTTGATTTAATGATAGTTCTGTGACTGTGGAAGCACTAACCGGATGTGATCGGGTTTCCTGAGGACAATAAAAGCAATCACACAGACTACGGCACCACAAAGCAGAACACCAACCACTGATCCTGCAATGACTCCTGAAAATATATATTTTATTTATTTATTATTGAACAACACTGGCAGGATGCTCACTGGTCTGTAGTTAACTGCCTGATCTGGTTTTTCTGATTTAAGAACAGGCATTACCTTGACTGACTCCAATAATTGGAAACTTTTCAATGAGAAATTTATTAAATAAGTTAAAGATCTTACTAGTATTTCATTATTTATTTTTAGAAAGAAAGTGTCTTAGTAAAAAAAAAAAGTATTTACCACAACTTTCAATAGCTTAGAGAAATTATTACTTCATAAAGCAAAACAGAAAATGTGTGTAGTTTTTCTCACCTCTGTTATCAGTTGAACAGAAGAAAGTGAATAGTTCAGATTTTAAGGGATCAGCTTCAGTTTCCAGCTTTGAATTCACAGAGACTTTATACGATTTGGCAGGTTGAAGTCCGTCCACAATGAGCTGATTCTCATCTGGGTTTAAAGTGACAGTTTTTCCATTAATGGTGAGTTCACCTGTCGTCCAAACACCAACCGGTTGGTCCCATTTAATCAGAGCGCTGTAGCCAGAACCCCAGTAGCTGCAGTGAGCAAATATAGAAGGAGGAACTGGAGGAAAGAACCAGAAAATTAATCAGAAAGAATTAATAATATAAACAGATGTAAGTACTGGTTTGTCAGCTTTATATCATAAACCTCTGATACTAGTATTCCTATCTAGTACTAATCCACTGCATTTTATAACTAAATATTTTCATGTATTAAAGTATTTCTGTGCTCCTTTAATTTACTTATACAAACCATAAAGCAATAATAAAACCCTTAAGTTGGAGTCCACTTTCAGCTTTTATTACAGATAACTGAATTAATTATTTGCAAAGATATAATTTGGAATCAGCAATTAAATGTGTAAATAAGTAAAATGTCAAACATATTTAGATGAGACATTTGGGGGAAGGATTTAAAAGCTTTGTCTTCTTATTACTCCTGTTTGAACTGAATATGGAAGTTTTATTTTTGTTTTTATGTTTAATTATTATTATGTATATTTTTTGGTTTTCTTATTTTGTTCTCTGACATTTTACTTCTTTGAAATAAAGATTTTTTTTAATTCCAAATATACTCAGACTAAGACTTATTATAAGTTTAACATAACTTCTGCTATAATATAAAGTTACAATGAGTGTTTTGTACTTACTGATGGGTATGTTGATGCTACACTGTGGATAAAGTTCAGACGATGTTTCATACAGTAGAGAAATCTCATAGGTTGCTCCAGGATGGAGGCCAGAGAATTTCACGTTTTTCCCTTCAGGACTGATGAGAGTTTCAGATCCATTAGAGGCCGTAGCTTTGGAGAACAAGCCTTCAACTGTTCCCTGGATTGATGAGTTGGTGACCCTCCAGGATACGGCACTGCAGTCGATTTCTGGAGTAAAAAGGAACAATTATTTTAACATCTTTGTTTCTTTAATTTAACAGAAAACACAATAATGCAGAACAAGGTTTTATTTGTCGCCCTGTGTACCTACGTGTTAACGTGTGATCGATGTAAGCAGCACTGCTCAGTCCAGAGAACACTGTGGTCACGCTGAACTGATACATCGTCCCAGGCTTCAGGTTGGAGATCAAATATGACACAACGTTTGTCGTCTTCTGCTGGGTTATAGATGCGTTGGTGTCATTAATATTCAGGCTGTGTTTCCAGGCTTGATCTGGATTCTCCCACTGTAAAGTTACTCTGTCCACTAAACGCTCCAAAACACGGACCGACGTCACACTCAGAGGAACTGAGGGAACAAAACAGGACAATCAGGAC
>NW_015117568.1:8632-9385 GCF_001443285.1 Poecilia latipinna
AGATTAGAAACCACATGTTGTATAACAGCAGCTGCATTATTGATGTTGTTCACAACAGTAGCTCCATTCTCTTTATATTCCAGTTTATATGTTGAGATGTCGTTGACTTTGGGCCACTCCAGGGTTAAACTGTTAACTCTTCGATTCAGCACTGATACATTGTCTACATTTTCAGGAACTGAAAAACAGAGAGCAGACAGAGGGACATAGTAGAAACATCAGACCTGCAGAGCAAAATGACACCATTCAGGCAAATAATGTGGATTATTTAACTTATATTAATTGGGGACAAAAGGAGTCGATGCTCCTGATACACTGACTGATCAACTGGGAATGAAAGAAAATTCACAGATCACCAACCTGTAACAGCAGAGAATGAGAATCCAGAGCTGCTGACTCGATTGGCCTCAGTGAAAAGAGAGAAACTATATTCTGTCCCAGCAGTCAGACCAGAGACCACATGTTGAATAACTGCATCTGTAGTAGTGATGTTCTCAGTGACAGGAGCTCCATTGACTTCATATTCCAGTCTGTATGTTGAGTTGCTGTTAACTTTGTCCCACCTCAGAGTTATGCTGCTGGTGTTCTGGGTCACCACTGAAACATTTCCTACGTTTCCAGGAACTGAAAACAGAGGAAACAGAGACATCTGATGAAAAGCTGAAGGTAGTTTATAACAGAAAATAATATCAATATGAAAGATCAGAGTGAACATTAAAACAACAGAGAAAAATCAAATGTTCATGGTCTTCA
>NW_015117568.1:16119-16345 GCF_001443285.1 Poecilia latipinna
ACCTGTAGCAGCAGAGAATGAGAATCCAGAGCTGCTGACTCCATTCAACACAGTGAAAAGAGTGAAACTATATTCTGTCCCAGCAGTCAGACCAGAGACCACATGTTGAACAAATGTTTCTCCAGCAGCAGCATTGATGTTCTCAGAGACAGGAGCTCCATTGACTTCATATTCCAGTCTGTATGTTGAGATGCCATCAACCTTGTTCCACTTCAAAGTTATACTG
>NW_015117569.1:0-16338 GCF_001443285.1 Poecilia latipinna
AAAGAGAAAGAATCAATAAAAGAATATTTGAAAACAAAACATCATCTGATCATGTCAAAGTGAAGCTATTTTTTCTATGACATCAAATGACAGAAATCAGGCTGATGTGTCCTTCACTCCAGTTATCCTCTCCACGTTCTGTGGAAAGTTTAGGTTGACATATTCTTTTTTTTTTAAGCTGGATTTCTAAACACTAAGTTGCGATATTCCAGATACACTTCACACGTAAGCAGGTAGATTATATAAGCTTTCTTCAAACAATAAAAAAAAATCTCTGAGGGTTCTGCCTCAGGTTCTCGTTGTCCTTCTCTGACAGAGAATCTACCGAGATGATAAAAACCAAACGGCACCTTCACTCAAATCCAGGATAATAATTATCTGGTGTGTGGTTTTCTTTTTATGTTCTACAATTTATTAAATTTCCCTGCAAGGGTTTTAAAGCAGCAATATAATCCACCACCAAACAGGCATAAATGAAAAAACTATTATGAATCATTGCAAACATAATTTCTAAGTGTTTTTTTTGGTTTTTTGATGTTTAGTCTTTTTCACATTTTTAAGAGCCTTTTCTTCAGCCTAGATTTTCCTACACCGATGATTCCTTGCATTACATAGATACAGTCAAGTTCAACCTGTTAGAAAGATGGTTCCACCTTTTGCCATCAAGTTAAATTACATGGTTGAGACTAGGGTTTACACACATGGCCACGTATGTTGGTAAAAATAAAACTTTATGCATTTTGGTCTTTCATCAACATTAAAACTATTTAATATAACTAAAAAAATATTATTGATGAAAAAGATAAAAAAAAAGATTAAAAAAAAAACTCTGTACCAGTATTGCAGTCTGCGACAAAATTTGTCCCAATATAGCCACATTTTAAACTCCAAACAGGAAGTTATGGCTGTTTTTGAAGTAATCTGATTGGCTGACCCAGATTTCACCTCACACTGCCCCCTATGGGTAAGGCATGTTTAAAACAAACGCTCAGAAGTGGACTTGTGTGAATTCATTTGGATGAAAACTTCACACATGTACAATTTGTTTTCTTTTCTTAACGTGACAGAGATATCGAAGGCCAGAGGCTCTAAATGAGGTGTGTGTGGTAACGTACTGCGTTTGGTTTTCACCAAATGGAAAAATTTGGTGAAAACCAAATTTTTCTTTGATGGGGTCAAAGGTAAGTGATGGGGTCTTACCTTTGACCCCATCACTCCAAATGACTTTGTTCTAGAATTTTGTGGTGCATGTAGGCGACATCCGGTAAGATACAACACAGTGTGAAAGAAACAACTTTTCAGAGCTGAAGGAAATTTTGGACTCATTACCCTCATTTTAAAAAGTATTCTGAAACAGAAAACCCTTTTTTTCCCTCCTTCCACTTTCATGTTTTCCTAACACTTTTACTTTCTTTTGACCCCCTTTCCTCTACTATTTTACCCACTCCTGTCTTCCTCACAATTATCTCTCTCTTCCTTACACCTCATCTCTTTCAACCCACCTAGCCAATCTAATTTCACACTGTGTCGCTGTTGTTGTTAGTGTGTGTGTGTGTGTGTGTGTGTTTCTTTTACTCAGTGTTCTGAATTCATCTCTCCCTGGGAGTCACAATGTTCCATTTCCTTCCACATCGCTTTCCTTCAGGATGGCCTCGATTACATAAAATCTACATCTGCATCTAATATGTGTGAGTGAGACATACCTAAGATGTCTCATTGCATTTTCACCCACTCTTCTAGAACTTATTTTCTCAAAAATTAGAAACCTTTTCATTTTGGTGAGTGCTGCTGCCGTTTTAGCAGCACTCGCATACTAAAAACCTTTTTCACAAAAAGTGGTTCCTATTGTTTTCTTTCGAACAATAAATCAAGCTAATGTTGGCTTACGCTTCATCATCTTAATATAAATGTCCCACTAGGTACTAAGGGTCACGTTTGAATTCTGTGAGATGTCTAAAGTTTCCGTAAGGCTGGTGGGATTTGGAAGAATTGGTTTAAAAAGTCTTAGAAATCTTTACAAAAATCTAGCAATTACTGTTAGAGCTGAAAGAGTTCAGTGGGCACATCCACAAGTAAATTGCTTTTTTTGTTGTTGCCTTGTAAGGCAATAAAGATCAGATTTATGCTATGCTTTATAAGCAGAATGCCACGGTTTTAAATCCTTAATCTTGGTTAGAATCACAGGATCCAGAACCAAAAAAAAAAAGAAGAGGAAAAGCAACGTGGGGTAAACCTTAGACGGGTCACCAGCCTCTGCTTTTATAACATTTCTCGTTTGTTCACGCGTTTGACAGTTTTTTTTAAGCTCTCCGTGTAATTTACTCGCAAGAGTAAGACTGTGAATCCAGTTGCAAATCATTTTAACATTTCTCCATGGTGTGTTCTTTTCAGATAACTAAAGACTCTTCAGTTGTTCATTGCTACTTTACTCACAACTGTGTTTTGCCAAAACACAGACTGATATATAGTGTTTTAACAAGATGTCTTTCTCTGAAACAGCCACAGACTTGAGGCGTTTCCTGCCTACTTCTGCCTCTTTACTCTTCATTTCATCCTCATCTGAAAACTCCACTAAGACCCATTCGGTTTGAAGCACATTTCTCTCTACACCCTCTCTCTCAGATTATTTTTCATCAACTGTGTGCAAGTTATTCTCAAATCTTTAAATGGCAGACCAGGAAGCTGTAGTTTGTGGCACTTTTCCACAGAGAGATGATCTTTTCTGCGAGACATCTCTAAAGTGTGTTACAGTATTATGTTTAAATCAAAACGGAGCAGGAGGGCTGGGTTGTAAATTGGTCTATCAGCTACTGTCTGCTCACAGACGGAGCAGAGGAAACCAGAAAATCTTTACTGTAAATTGGGAAACGCAGAAAAATGCAGGCACACAATTATGACTGGTAAAATGAATAACACATGACTAACACATGAATAACAGGTGCCATGAAAGTGAGCAGAGTTGAGCTGAAAGTGAACGTTTTCTCTTCAATGTTGACATGTTAGGAGCAGATAAAGAGTCCGACCAGGAAGAGACTGGGTTTGCTGCACAACTGGGTCAGAACATCTCCGTAACTGAAGTTCTTGTGGGATGTTTGAGCCTTTGGCGGTCAGTATCCATAACAAATGGGCTAAGGAAAGACGCACGGCTGGTGAAGGCTCATTGATGCATGTGGGGAGCAAAGGCTGACCCATTTGGTCTGATTCAACAGAGAAGCTGCTTTAACTCAAACTGATTATTGCTGTTCCTGATGTAACGGGTATCAGATTAGCTGGGGCATGGCAGCCTGTTGCATAATTGCAGACCAGACATCAACAACAGAGCCAGTAATGAGGACGTGACCAACTGAACAAGAGCACTGAGCAATGAAAGAAGGTGCCATGTAAGAAAACAGCAAGACATCAGAGGCAGTGTGATGTTTTAGCTAATCGTCAGCTGGACAATGATTGGCCAATGATTGGTGCACGTTACTTTGACCTAACCATTGTTGCAACCCTTGTACACCTTTCGTGGCTTTGGCCTGTTTCAGCAGGAGAAATGCACCACCAAGCAGAAATGGTTCAAAAGTGGTTTAAGAAGCATAACACATTCAAGATGTTGATTTTCCCTCCAGGTTCTCAATCCAGTTCTACATCTGTAGTATGAGCCTAATCGATGAAGGTCCCATCTCCCAACTTACAGGACTTCAAAGATTTTCTGCTACAGCACACATTTACAGGTGTGGTGGAGTCTTATCTTTGGGTGGGTTAAGGCTGCTTTGACAACAAGGGAGGGAGGCAGACACACCGTTAAGAGTCAACAAAAGTGATTCATTCAAAACTAATATTTGGCAAACGTAGTGAATGATCGGATGGATTAATTGGACCAGTGAAGTTATTTCCTAGCTCAAAAACAAGGCATAAAAACACAGACAATACAAACATACAGCAAACGACTTGTGAACATGAACACACTGTTGCAGAAGTCATCTGAAATAAAGAGTCGTTTGCTGTGGATGTCGTCTTTTCTTCGTAGACCAACGGCAATTCTCATTGTGTGTTATAACAATGCGTAGTAATGAAAAGTATCGTGACAAACATCAGCTTTATGCCTTTTGAAGCAGCTTTAACAAAAGAGTATGAACATGAGAACACGCTCCTTCAGTGATCAGACCAAGGACACATTCAGACAACAACTGATGCATCTGACTGGGAAACATGCCGCTGCATTCACACCGAGAAACTCAGACAGGCAGCGATTCAGACTGCAGAGCAGAGGCACACCGACATGCACTCTCACCCTTCGAGACTGGATCTCTTTGACGTATAAGGGCAACAAAAATTCGGACACTCCCTCCAGTCGGATCCCTTCTTTGGTAACTCGCAGGTTCCCCATGCCATCCTGAAAAAGACAGAGAGAGATTGGCGAGGTTAAGATAAAAACAATTGTTACATATGTACACTTTTTCCATTTCTACATGGTAGTAATAATAAAAAACATCTTGGTTTTCTTTACCGGTCTATGTTTAGGCTTCAAAGTTACGTGCAGAAATGGTAGCAGAGGAGCATTTAAATAAAAATGCTTAAACAAAAAAACTAAAGTGCCTCAATAAATAAACTTATTTCTTCTAATCGATTTGGAGTTTGTCATGTTGTAGTTTAGATAAAATAAAGTTTCATATTATCAGGTAAAGGCATGACCACACTGATGGAAAAAACCCCCATTAAACTAGTAAAGGAAGCAAAGACTACACAACTTCAGTCATTGAACTCTAAAGTTACTGAAGCATAGATGGAAGTTATGTGCTTTACAGCAGCATTTGCAATACATTGGTTTGCTCAGTGGGATAAAAGCGGCTTTGTGCCGGTTCGTGACCAGTTCTGCGGCGTTTTACAGATTCCACACGAGTGAATGCTCAAGAGATTGTTGGATCAGGCTTACACGGTGAGATGAAATTCCTTTAAAACAGTTATGTAGGGCATTATGAAAGCCGGGGCGTTTACACGGTGGCAGCTACTGTACCATATCCGATCTGCGCTTCTCAAAGTCACAGAGGAGGCGGCGCAGTGAGAGTGGATGTGCAATGGCTGCTCTAATGCCAAGTTAGCCAAATGGCCGAGGGGAAAAAAAGCATTTTGAAATAAAAATGTGATTCTGAACATTTCTGATGCCTCTGACATTTGTTTTTGTATTAATATAAAATGAAAGTGAAGGTAGTTGATAATGAATGCATTTGCCTTCAAATGGAGTCTGCATTCAAATTAGTGATGCTTTCTTTGTTTGTCTCTTTTCTATGATCACAAATATCGATAAGACCTTCAGTTGTGCAATGTGCCAGGAAATTATCAGGGTTTTATTAGAGTCAATGAAAAACAACAAAAATATATGTATTATCATTATACGATTTCTTCATATTATAACTGTGACATTTTACAAATACAAACTTTTATCTTAAATAGTGTAGAGCAGTGGTTCCCAAACTTTTTCTCCTGGCCCCCCATGTATTACAAATAGCTGTCTGGTTGAACGATGTGTGTGTATGTGTGTGTGTGTGTGTGTGTGTGTGTGTGTGTGTGTGTATGTGTGTGTGGGTGGGAGGGGGGTAAGAGGAATCTTAGAGACTCCCTGTCTCAACTAGTTGAAGCTCTACAACAGCAAAAGAAAAAAACAAATATATGCAACTGTAACATGTAAAAATCATTATAAATGCCCACTGAGAATTAAAACCGCTGAAACAGGAATTAGAAATTAAATTAATTTAAAATGAGAATTGAAAAGTTAAAAGCAAAGAAATTCTACTACAATTTAGAGACCATGTATAAAACCCAAAAGGCTAAAAACAAAACAAAAAACAACAAAACATCAGACCTGGATTAAAACAGTGATGTGCAGTTGGGGAGTCATCATGGAAAAATAATAAAATCATTTATAAAGATATTTTCACCCTGTGGTTTTTACTATAAAGTACCTATTTTTTCAATAATTTAACCAAATCTGATTATTTTTTTCTTCAAAATCGCTGAATTTTTCGCATTTTCCCATTCAAATGCTCGGAAGCGAAGCCAGTGAGGCAGCAGCGAGCTGAGCCTCACCTGGGATTGCGCAATCTCTCGCTCACTGCACCGGTTGCCATTCTATGAGAGCATGCTCCTCCTGTCTGTACGTCGCCAATAAAATGGTTAAAAACATTTAATGTATGAACTGATTTTCCATAATTCAGCTTATGTATTTAATGTACTGTGTTTTTATTGTCACCAACTGTGTGTGTAACGTGTTTCGTGTGCTGAGGAGCGATCAGAAACGGCAGAGAACAGACTGCAGGTGAGGCAGGCAGTTCTCGTGCCTCATCGCTGGGGGCGCTCATGAACCCAGACATTGTGACTGCACAACTGCAGAGTAAGAGACGGTAACAGCGAGTTGGCAATACAGTAGCTGCTCTTATACAGAGAGCGAGAAAGACGTGGTTTGAGTTGTACTTTAACGGTTTATCCCTTTGCTTTTAAGCACAGCACGAAATTAATAATATCTACATGTCTAAGTTTGAGATAACGGAATTATTCTGCGGCGGCGGCGCGGCTAAACATCACATGTTAAAGAATAGTCTTTTTGCCCTCCAGCGTTGCACGCATGCGCGAAATTTCCTTATGTAAACAATAACATGCAAGGGGTCTAGATTTGTAAATCCGATTATAATTAAGTCGGTGCCTGACCAGATATGAACCTCACCGCACGTCACTGGATTAAAACTATGCAGCGATTTAATTAACTGTTCAGCAAATAACAGGCTCAGTTTACTCAGTGTCAACTGTACCGATCAGCCTTGGTAGACAGGAACAGTTTGAATAACTTTACAGCAAAGTGTGTTTCGGATTCTCAAATTAAATCAGGCACTTGGTTCAACAATAAAAAGGCCTTCTACTCTCGGAGATGCCAAGAAACACAAGTAATCCTGTATTCTGAGAACATTTCATCAAGCCATTTTCACTCAGCCAAGAGAAAATATGAGAGTTTTTTTTTTTTTTTCCTGGTGTCAGGTCTTGACAAATCAATGAACAGACGTCACTTCTTAGACTTCCTGCCATGTTGGGTTTTCAGATATGCTCTCATTTACTTTAAGTGATGTAAAAACTCCCAATCAGTGCCTGCCAAATTCAAGCAAAGGTGGCAAATACACGAGTAACTGATATTGATTTATCTGATTTGAACTTTTGGGAACCTATCAGGGTAAAGAAAACCTGTGCGTCTAATAAACTCTCTCAGCAATTTAGACAAACTAAATTCCAGGCAATGTGCAGCTTTTCCACACACACATTCACATTTGAGGAAACCAAACTGACAGTGTCTGATCAATACGAGGCTTTTCTGGTGTTGTTACATCTGCAGCCATTACTCTGACAATATAGTGGAGGCATGGAGCTTATTCAATAAGCAATTACACATCAGGCCCGGGGAATCTCAAATGAATCCACTCACTGTAAAATGAAAATACACTCATAAGATGAAACCCTACAGCTGGACGTAAGGACAAACGGGAGACTCCGGCTCAGACCGGCTCACTCCAGAACCCACTGAAGTGTAGAAACAAAATGACTCAGGCTGTTTTACTCCACCTCACTGCTCCGTCGCCCAAACGTCTTCCTTTCAACACTCCATCTCACATACCGATCATCGTTTCGTTTAATTTTTTTCATCTATTTCACGTCATTGTCATGTATTATGTGAAAAGGTCCCTGAATCTGTGTGGATAATGTAGACTGGATTTCTTGCGCTGTGTTATGTAGGTTTTGAAGAAAAATAAAAGAGGGGAAATCTGTTTTTATTTTTGTGTAATAAACACACAAAACACTTTTTGTGTTCATTCAATTTCTTAAATTTATTCAATTTATTTGAATAGTGTGTTATTTTCTGAAGACTTTGTGTCGCATCATGTTACCACTGACTGTAGTTCTACTCCTTAATTGAGGAAACTGACCTTGATGAAGTATGAGAGATGATGACCGCTTAGACAAAAACAAGCAGCCTCCTAACTAGTACATATGAAATAGTCATAAAATTTCATTTTGTTATGGTAAACAGAGCAGATCATATGTTTTTAAATCATTTGTCAAATTCCCCAAGATGGGTACAAATCGACTTATTGTCAGTAGAAAACATTCAGTGACAGACGCCCACGTTTTGTACCTAAATAGTACAGAAATGGCAAAAACATGCAACATTATTACTATTTCTTTTCTCACTGTAACATATTTAAGCATCTGGTAAATGTCTGATACTGGAAGCATACATACTATGTGTAAATGATCTTATTTGACATTAAATGCTTCCTCTAATATAACACAAAAGACTGCTTCCACATCAACAAAAAATAACTACATAGTATATCTGTTGGGGAAATCACAGATTTTTTTTGAACGTATGCAATAAAAAAAATAGACATAGTGCCAGTTTGGAAAGCCATAACTATTAAGTAGCTTAAAGAATGCTCCAGATACATCTCTTGAGGTTATGCAAGAGGTAGAGTAGGAGTAGAAAACAACTTATTTCTCAGGATAACTGATGTAAAACACAGCTTTCCTGGAAAGGTGCAGTAAAGCCTCTTATTTACTGCCGTTACAAAGAGTTTGTGGAAAGACGGACCAACAGGAGTCAGAGTTCTCCCTCTAACTTTACCTTGGCCTCACAATTATCCAAAACAACCACAATGCACACACATTCATGCACGGTATAGTCAGCATTCAGACAGGCTCCTATTACGAACACAGCCAAACAGACAAAACTGAACATTTACAGTCACATCAAGGTTCATTTTGAAAAGATTTTTAGCACTAATTAATATACTAATTATATGAAAATGGAACATATACAAACATACAAACACATATTTTCTTAATTAACTTTCACTTGGAGTTTAGAAAATAAAGACTGAAAGTCATCAACGTATCTAAAAGCAATTATTTGCTGTAGCAGGAGACTGTTGTAAAAAAAAAAAAAAAGCACATCTCTATAAATTTAGCATAGGAAAGGCAGCTCAAGGCAATACCCAAATAGGACATGTTTTGATATCATCTCTATAAGTGGATATGTGTGTGTGTGTGTGTGTGTGTGTGTGTGTGTGTTTGCGTGCGTGTGAATGTGTGACTTTGGTGTGTGCAAGGTCAACAGAGTTGAGTTGAGTGAGTTTGCAGACGTCCTCTTCAGTGTTGTTGAGATAATGATGGATTCCCCCATCATGGCGAGGTTAACTGGCAACCTGTCCTATTAGGTGAAAGGATGCCATTTGCAAGGTTACACACACACACACGCACACACACACCCCACCAATCCAGCCGAGGCATAGACATGTTTATCACCATGACTTTTAGATGTCCACACATGCACACTGATGTACATAGATGCACATTAGGCTCAATGTCTACCAGAGCTGAAATGTGTTTTAGGCGCCCTAAAATTTGGGACTGCGGTAATTTTTCATAAAATCCTTCATGTCAACACCAGACAACTACAGGGGAAATGAGGAATGGTGTCACCTTCCTCACAAAAAGAAAAAAAAAAGCATCTGGGAAAATGGCAGAAAGGACGCACTGATTAGGAACATAAAAAAATAAAAAAATAAAAAACGTCCTAGTTGCATATTTCAGCTGCAACTTTTACTTAAGACATATTTACGCACGACCACCGCTGATGTTTCTTTCTTGCCCTTTTCTCCAAAAGCACAGCAGTTATCAGTGGGGTGACATGGTTTGAATCTGAGAGGAGAAAAAAACTGTTTAGATGTGTAATTTATTTATCTAAACAGTTTTTCAATAGTACTAATAGCACTTAGTAAAATTGGTATTTCATCCCCGAGAGCACAACCAGTATTCTGGCTACACCCAATTTGTTACGTTGCATACGAGTCAATCAATGAATCATTATTAATAGACACAGCTGTCTGAAAGTTTAAGACTGTTTTAAGCTCACCGATCCACAGAATCATTTTTCTTGAACTGTAACCTCTCTGCCATAGTGGCAGATCAAGGAGCCATCAAAGGACGTCAGAGACGAGATGGATCTCCACGAAGCTGGAGTGTTCTCCAAGATCATCAACTTGGAGGCTCGGTGATAACTGTTGTACTGATTAATCGGAAATGGAAGAAATATGAAAGTACTGTCTGCCGCCCTCTGGAGCTCCACCCAAGGTCTTTGCGTGTGAGAATGATCACGAGAAAATTGAGAGATCAGCTAAGAGTTACACAGGAGGAGCACGTTAATGAGCCAAAGTCAGTTGGACGACAGTCACCGATCGAAATGATTCAGAAGTGGCTTGGGAGGAAGGCCTGCAGTCACAGAGGACTAAACTCGAGCTTTGACATCAATCCGACCCTCGGTGTTTGGAAGACAATTAGCGAGTATGACCCGGAAAACCCCGTTCTCACAGTCGAGCACAGAGTTGGGAATATTATGATTTGAGGCCATTTTCCTTCTAGGGTTGGTGATGACCTCACCTCATTAAGAGGTTCCTTCACTGTCAAATCTGGGATGAGAAAGAACACACACAAAAATGTGAGTCTGAGCATGAAAATAACTCAAAGCACCCTGCGAAAATAACAGAGTAGCAAGACAGGGGGGGGGGAAATCAAGGGCATGGAGGCCCAAGACCAAAGAAGATTTTCTACAGGATCTCTCCAGAGGGAGCTGTGGCTTCACGCAACATCAGCCAAGAACCCTGATGGATTTAAGTAAGAATGCACCCATAAATCAGCCAGTCGACAAATTGGCCCCGATTTCCTTAACTTTGGAAGATAGGTGATCGGCTGATACTTAAATCTGAAGCCGATTTTATCCACCAACCTGATCTACCTGGGCAAAGGCCTAAAAACCAACCGCTGTCCTCTTTTGCTCTTCTGTGAGAGGTTTGACCGACAGACCACCAGGTTATGTCTGCAAGTTCTCAGTTAGCAAAGGTCACTCCGCTGCTGCCAAATCAGAGCCTTTCTTACTATGTTTAGAGACATTTCAGACAAAAACAAAAACAGGAAGACACTGGTATCGGCAGGTCAGTCTTTTTAAAGATCAGTAACTGGCCAGAAAACTGTAATCTCTGCGCCCCGAGATTTGAGGTTTCTGTAAAGTAGGTCAATTTCCCGGTTTGAAAACCTGATGACCAATGAAAGTGGTGTAGCTCCTGTGCTTCCCATGTTTACCAAAACTTTCATTTAATGCATTTTTTCCTGGATTAGTCTCTTTCTTTTCACACCGAAATAAAACAACCATCTATCTTTTATTTGTAAGTGAGAACACTTAACTAAAATCAGCAGGCGATCAAATGCTTATTTTCCCCAGTGGGTGTTTGAAGATGCAGTCCCTTGTAGAAGTATTCCTTTGGATATAACATAGCGCATAGTTATGAACTGAAAGGGAAATGACAAGTTTCAAAATTATTTACAAATAATCAAAAAATTTGCAATTTCGCAAGGCATTGGACGGCTAAACAACCGAGTTGCCTGCATCTACATGAGATAAAATGCAAGTATTTCGAGTCCAACACTAAAATTCTGTCTGCTGTTAAACAGAACAAGAAAAACCTTTGCTGGAAATATGTGAATTATTTATGTCACGTTGATATTCTAAATTAAACAAACGTTCAAATCAAAAGATGTTAAATTCAATGTGCGCGCAATATCCCCCCCGAGGTCTCTGTGGTGAGCTTTCTTTTCTGGTGCTAAATAAAAAGATACCTGATGTGTCAGTTATCCCAGGGGGATAAATATTAACCTCTTCTGAGGCGGTTTGCCACTCTTTTGTGCGAGCCTGCAACCTTTCTCCAAAGCCCGTCTGACTGACAAATGACAGCAAAGACTTTCCTGATGCTTTGCTCTCCCCACACAAGCCACTCACCCACTCAAATTGGGCACAAAATCACAAAGGAGCATGTTGACAAGTGCAGTTAACATCACCTTGCTTCCACCAACAACTGTGTCCCACTTCACTTTTGTACCCCGCGAGACAGCCTGAGTGACAAATAACAGCAAAGGTCTAAACCCTTTTCACACTTGTACGCGTCTGCCTGCTTTGCTCCCGTCAATGCGCGTGTTCTTGTAGAAAGAAAATAAGTCTGAAACGTAAGGACTAAGGAGGAAAAGGAAAACTAGTTGTAAAGAAGAAGGTTGCTTTAATGCAATTTAAGGCGACAGCTGTTACAGAAACATACAGTTTGAGAAAACAAACTTTTTAACTGAATAATTAGAAACAGTTCAAGCCAGGAGACTTTGGTACTGTGCTTTTACTTTAGGAGTTCAGCAGCATAAAGGAGATTAGAGGCTTAATTTTCAGAGAATGTGCTGCATGCAAAGTAAAGTCTGGATACCCGTAACGTCCTTGAAACAAAAATCTGTTGGGTCAGAAGACTTCTCTAAAAAGGCATTGCAGAGCCGCACGATGCAGACAGTACTGCAGGAGCACAGCTGCATTCTGGGGGGAAAAAACGGGAAAGAGAGTCTGACACAGAAAAATACCTGGAGAAGATTTTATACTCCCAAAGGTGCCTGCGATCATGGGCGGTCTGGCCATCTGGCATACCGGGCGTTTTCCCAGAGGGCCTACAGTCCCGACACGTCTTTTATTTACAGGGTCAGACCAGCCCACTGAACCCGTAGATCATCAGACTACCAACACCCGGCTGGTCCAACCTCATTCGACAACAGCTCCTTTCCTTGTTGACGTGTCTTTGTAATGCATTTTGCAGAAAGAAAAGTCTTGCTACAGTCAACCACGGCCTCTTGAAACATGCGAATGTTTTACTGGTCCAATCGTATCACAAAGCATCTTTTCCCTTTGGCCCCATGTGCCAGTGCGCATTGCAGTGTTTGAACGAGATGGAGAAGAAATGTAAAGGAGACACAGAGAAACTAGGAGAAATAGACAAACGTAGTCTTCGAGCAAACGCAGTCAAATGTGCCAAAACAGGAGCTTGGTTTGCCACAGAACCTGCAGTCAGACGGACTGCTTTCACAACACTTGTTGCTGTGAAATAAGTCGGCTAAAGCAGTTTAACCCTCGGTAAAAGTGTATATATTTTAAAGGCTCTTATAAGATTATTCAACACCCCGTGTCGTTGCCTTACTACTTTCTAAGATGAGGTACAAAAAAATGACAGTCTTGGTATTTATTGGCTTTTCTTCATTTTCAGTTTGTGAGTTCACTTCACCTGCACCAAAACATGAAAAAGTTGGAACAAGGTTGAAACACTTCTAAGAAAAAAAAATCAGTTCAAGTGTGTTGGATACAAATGTTGTGCCTTTTGAATTTGTATAACTCTTTAGATGATGTTAGAAAAAATATGTAAAGGACAGCTATAATGTTGGCTAGCTTTTAAATGTTGAGTGCAGCACAACGGGCTGGGGGAGGGGGGGTCCACAATATCAACAGAAAGACTCTTTTCTCACTTAATGTGGACAGAAAATATCAAATTCTACTTATTTTATTTCTTGGGACTTGCTTGAATAATTGCCAGACTCGTATTTGTTCAAATTTTAAGGGCACAGATTAATGGAGCAGCTATAACAACAACAAATAAAACATCAAAAGGAGGTTAGTCTGAATTTTAATGTGTTGTATTGACTCAGCAACCTCAACAAGGATAATTAAAAAGTATAAAAAAGGTTGTTAATATTGATTTGCTGATATTCAGGATGGCTGCTGTTACTTATTTTTCTTCCAAACACACATTTTAATCTATAATGGATTTGTGTTACGGAAAAAATAATTTCAAACGTCTTCAACATGTACTGGTTAAAACTCCGTAGTCTGAAGTGTTGTTATTCTCCACTTTGGTTGGTGACATTATTTATTTTGCAGAGATGACAAAGTTCAATGTGAGGAATAAAAAGTTTGATTGGGATCTCTTCTTAAAATGGATTCCACTCATTTATAAATATATATATATTTATATATATTAGTCCTGTATTAAGTTTAGTTTAAAGAAAACTTCACACTTTCCAGCTCACAGCCCAGCAGGTTGAACCCCTACCCCTATAAGAAACATCTAAAACCCGATTAAGTGCCAGTGTTGCTTTCACAGTCAACTTATCAGTTTCTCAGAAAATGTGTCCATGTGTTTAGTTTTACTCTGAGTCAGAGTAAAACTAAACACATGGACACATTTTCTATCCAGTTTGGTGTTCCTGTGGGGTTTCCTCCAGCAAACTGATTCCAGTGATGACCTGGTTCCATGCCGACTGAGTTTGCTCACCAATCGTCCTTTGGTTTTCCATCATCACAAGGACTTACACCAGAAACCATAGATTGTTGATTTTTTTTTTCTTTTTTGTTTTAACCCAAATCCGGACCTGGGCCGGTGGAGGAAAAAAAAGAAAGAAAAAAAAATAAACAAAAAAAAAAAAACTTTTGTAAAAAGAAGTAAGTACACTGATTCGAGGGACGTAATCAACATTATGAGAGTCTCGTCTAAACTCATGACTTGGTTCAATTTTAATACGATTGATGTAAGCAGCAGTTTTAAAAAAAATTCCATCAGCAGCTCAGTAAGACGAGCTTACTTTCCATTATCTGTTCACTGTTCAGTCAACATGGTCAGTCACTTTGTTTGAGTAGGTAAATGTGCAGCGTTGTTTTCCATTCAGCCTAAATTTCAGAATCAGTTCTTAAGATTCAGCTTTCTTTGTGTTCCTAAAGGGAAATTAGTGTTACAGCAAGTAAAAATAAAAAAAATCTACAATAAACTTAAAGATCTAAAAGTGAGGGATAGTAAATTGAGCAGAAACAACATCAGTAGCATACGATGTAGCTAAAGTGCTAACAGTATGTATTCATCATCAATTCCTTCCAACACCAATATCAACCAATTAGATACAACGGCCTTGTCCAAGGGTAAAACCGAAAATAGCTGCAGACGAAGGAGTGATTCCTCGTTACTTTTCATATGAGGAAGTCTGGGCTGGAGGTCAGAAAACAGAAACTGGACTTTGATTATAATAATATTGAAATGTGTTCATTATAAGCCAGACACATATTTACGCCGTTGCATTAAGTCTTTCAATACACACCTGAGCAGAGGAAAGAACATGCCTGCAACTATTTTACTGAACATTCCCCTTTTCAGGAATTTTACAATGGTTTGAGGCAAATTTGAAACAATAGGCCACCAGGGAATAAATGCAGGTTAAGTAGAAACCATTTCAATCAGGATCTATGAAGGTGTGTGCTTTTGGTTATCAATCCTTTTTGTATTTGTGTTCCGTTCTTTTATTTCACAGATCAGTTCATTCTTCTTTGCATTTGATCTAACCTTTTAGTAGAGTCTTCTTTGTTTCCTCCCAGTTTCCTCCCTGGTTCTTCATTGTCAGCATCCTCCATGACGGTTTTACAGATCTCAAAGTGCTTACCTTTTTGTTTTTTTGTCTTTTACTTCTTCTGTGTCAGTTTCTCAGATCTGTAACTCTTACTTCAAACAATTCCAACATCATCAACATGAAACTACAACTATATTGTCTGTGTCATCAGGATATGGTCTGAAAGTCCTGCCTTCTCCACTGCCGCTGGAAGAAATGGAGCATCACTTGGCCAATCCCCAGCTAGCCGCACAGGGCGCTGACATGATGGCTACTTCTCACAGCTAACACCAGAGACAGACGCCTCCATTCCTACTTCTCACGTTTTTCAAATCTGGGGAACATCTGGAAAACCAGCTCTGATCTACAGCACATTAAACTAACACGCAGACAAGATTATTCTGAACACAAACTGAAACAGCTTCACATTTTCATCCTAGCTTGATGTGACTGGCTTAAATGTGACAAAAAAAAGAAAAAAAAAAAGAAGATCCTTTCCTGGATATGAACATCTAACTTTCTATTCACACAGTGTAATAAACAGCTTTGCACTGATGTGAGAACATAAAATAAAAAAAAAGCTTAGTTCAAAATGTTCCCTAAATAGCTGCGCTAGTAAAAACACTTCAACACATTTTTACGACTTATTGTGAGCTGTAAAAAAAAAGATTTCCGAAATGCTCTTCAATGTCATGTATTATAAGAGGTAAACTGTAACTTCATCTGTTCAATGACAAAGGCTCTGAGGACATCTTAAAGCCAGCCTTGTGTCAAATCCAATGCAGTCTGCCAGCTATTCGCCATGGCACAGGCAAAATGTTCTCCCTCTCCCTCTGCTACAGTCTGATGCTCTCACTCCCTCTCTCCCTATATGCGTATATAATTTAAAATCTTTCTTCTTTAAGTTTGTCAAAGAATCCTATTCCATTTTAGGCTAGAGCTGCAGTAGAAATGCAGAACTGTGACTTAGGAGAGATACAAAAAAAAAAAAAAAAAAAAAAAAAAACAAAAAAAAGGGGCCACGCCAAAAAA